>NW_011888783.1:15656084-15659536 GCF_000151845.1 Pteropus vampyrus | reverse complement strand
GGAAAGAATAAAGATTTCTCCACACAGCCTCTAAGAAGAAACCTGCCCTGTGATCTGCCACATCCCGATTTGCAAAATTCAGACTGAATTATCTATTCGTAACAAAACCATTAACCTGATTCCAAATGGAAGTACTAAGACTGTTATTACAGTTCAGCAGCTTCTAAAGCACTAGCTACCACAGGCTCTAACAGCCTTATCTTCCTATATATGCTCAGATTGCTTTGTAAATACTCATAATAGCACAAACTATTAGCATTGTCCATTAACCTAAAATAATTATTACATTAAGTGTTTATGTGTATCAATAGTGTTATCTTTAAAAAAAAAAAAACCCTAAGTGCCTTTTAATGCATTGTATAATTCATCATTATTGAGGAGAGCTGTTATTTCTACTTTAGAGGTGGTGACATGGAGTTACTGCAATATGAAAAACGACAGTAGTACATCCTTACAAACTATAAAATTGCTGAAGAGCTTGGTTTGTCACCTTTTACCCTGGGTCTCAGTTCAATAAATATCCGTCAACCAATTAGCTATTCTCCCTTTTTTTTTTCTTTTTGGTATAGAAAAAAAACTAGCAGTAATATGGCACATTTTGATGGGATTCTTACAGTCAAGATCTCATAAACACATTATATGGTAACTACCCAAGCTAAGATACAGAGCCAGGCAACTGTGCTGCGTGAGTGCTCCAATTATCTATTGCTGCATAACAACCCCGAAACTTAGCTGTTTATCCTCATGGATTTCTTTATCCTCATGGGTTCTGTGGGTCAGTAATTCAGAAATGTCTTCTCTGTTCCATAACATCTGTGATCTTAGCTGGGATCTGGGAGCTAGAACATTGGAGCTGGAGAATCCACTTCCAAGATGGTTTCTTCATTTATGTCTGATACAGAGATGGGAAGGCTAAAGGAAGAGCTCAGTCAGGACTGTCAACCAGAGCACTTACATGTGGCCTCTCCAGGACCTAGTTGGACTTCTTATTTGGTGGCTCAAGTCTCCAAAAGCAAGAGTTTCCAACAAAAAAGGGAGAAGTATGGCCTTTTATAACCTGATCCTGGAAGTCACGTGGGGCCACTTTTGTTGCACACTCTTGGTCAAAGCAGTTGCAAACTCCCTCCTCCACCAGATTCAAAGGAAAAGAACATAGATTCCACCTCTCATTAGGAGAAGTGTCAACGTATTTGCAGCCATGCTTTCAAATATTCACAGTGAGTCTTCAGTTTTCCACTGTCTGGGGCACCAATATTTTGAACTTGAACTTTTATTGATAAGTATATGTTTTTATAGACTATCAACCCTAAATGGTTACAATTATATTTTTAGATAATCAGCTTTTGAACTGTGAGAGGTTCGAGTTCCAATATAATGCCTACATGGGTATTAGGCAAATATTAATTTGGAATAATAACAAAGTAAACAACTGGCAGAAAAGATCTGTTGGCATGCTTGGCCTTTAATTTTATCAAAACTATTCAGTTGGGGGAAAAAAAAATTTCCCCCTATCTCCATTAAGGCTATCAGATGTTCCCAGTTAAATGATAACATTTAAGGAGCTAGAAAACTTAGGGGAAAACAACTTAACTATAGAACCAACTATGCAGCTTGAGGTTGCAAACTCAAATTCCTATCAGAGCTAAGCAGGTAGAGAAGTAAAAGCAGGCTGGGGTAAGCCAACGAAAATATTTGGGACTAGGGTTAACTGTAACATGTGTGCCTTTGCCTTAAAGTATTTTAATTCAATTTTTAAAAACTATACTGCGTTGGGTGGTTCCATAGTCTAGTGGTTAGCACATCTGCTTTACATGCAGAAGGTCCTGGGTTCACACCCCAGGAGCCATGGACCATACCCCAGGTGCACCAGGCCCCTGGGGCGCAGGCCCCAGTGCATACCTCAAGCGTGTGAGAGGAGACGTCCCACCTTCAGAGATCCAGTTCTTAAGGGGAAACGGCAACATCCATGGGTAAGGGGTGAAAATGTGTGTGTGTGTGGGGAGGGGGGTGGAATTAAAGAGAGGGGGGAAAAAAACTATATTGCATTTTCCAGAATTGGCTCTTAGACCACAGTTTATGATCTTTGATTTAGACTAGGTGGTGGCTTTTTCCTAGGTTTATGGTTTTTGCGCTGGTTCTATTAGGCTATTTTGTATTCTGTAGTTAATAATAAACATTTATTGGGCATTTACTATGTACACTGAGCTAAGCTATTGACATTTGTATCTTATTTAATGTTCAATAGTCCTTTGGGGAGTATTACCGAATCCATTTTACAAATAATAAAATTGAGCTTCAAGAATTATAATTAATAACAAAAGTGACAAAGTCAGTGAGTGGTAGAGGGTGGGTCCACACCTAGACGGATATGGCCCCAACGCCTATGGTCTTAGCAGCTGCATGTTATAATATGGTGCTTTTGATGAATGTGGCTCCCCTAAACCACAGGGGAATGGCCCCCAAGAATGGGGGATGCCAACACTTCCTTGGTTGTGGCCCATCCAGCTACTCTAATTTGGGGATAGAAATGGGAGTTTACCCAAGGCAGTGGACATGCACGGACAGTACCTCTTGCCCAGGAATCCTGGAAGTTTAAAACTGTTTAAGAAACAGTGGTCTAACAATGTTTCTTTGGAAACTCAAAAAGAGACCTCAAGTCTAGCTTTCCAGAAGATGGCCAGTGCCTCCATCATCGATCCCATAGACGACACCACCACCCACCAGCAAGGACCTACCCACAGATTTATCAGAGAGACACCAGATGTGGCATCATGGAAGTCAGCACATCTGTGCTCTACAATCTCTCTTGGCAGACCGCCACATTATTTTTGCTTTAAAAATCTGTTTTGAAAAATTTCCTTTAAAAATATTCCTCCTCTATTTCCTTGAAGAGAAAATTCAGAGTTCTCATTCATCAAACATATGACAGAAGCAGTTTTTAATCGCTTAAATTATTTATCCTTCATTGTTTAATGCTTTATACCATTCCTACATGCATAATTTATTATACCATTTATGTTCATTAAAAATTGATCATGGGGACATGCTCTCTTGCCATTCTTTCAGGCTACAGATATTTCTCTGTCAAGGCACTTGGGAATAGACAATTTTTTTAAAAAATTCAGTTTGATGGTTTGTACGTCCCTTTCTTTTCTTAAGGCTCCTTTTCTTTGACAAAAGTCCATTTCCTTTATTATATAACAAGAAAGATTATCTGACGGCCCATTGAGGCTTAAAAAAAAAAAGGCTTATTTACGAATGTAAATGCAAAAAGGAGGCATGAGAGAATAAGATTCTAGAGTCTTCCATGACGGAGGCTGTAGCCTGTGGAGCCATCTCTTTCTCTTTGCCTTTTCTATTCTGTTCCTTTTTTCTCTTCAGATGGATGATTCATTTTCTTTGTCTTTATTATGTCTTCAGTTACTTCTTAACTTTCTTCTAATTGGCTTGGG
>NW_011888783.1:15650659-15656034 GCF_000151845.1 Pteropus vampyrus | reverse complement strand
AAAAAATTCAGTTTGATGGTTTGTACGTCCCTTTCTTTTCTTAAGGCTCCTTTTCTTTGACAAAAGTCCATTTCCTTTATTATATAACAAGAAAGATTATCTGACGGCCCATTGAGGCTTAAAAAAAAAAAGGCTTATTTACGAATGTAAATGCAAAAAGGAGGCATGAGAGAATAAGATTCTAGAGTCTTCCATGACGGAGGCTGTAGCCTGTGGAGCCATCTCTTTCTCTTTGCCTTTTCTATTCTGTTCCTTTTTTCTCTTCAGATGGATGATTCATTTTCTTTGTCTTTATTATGTCTTCAGTTACTTCTTAACTTTCTTCTAATTGGCTTGGGGTTTTTTTCTCTTCTTTTTCCAATTTCTGCCCAAATCCCCTTCCTTTTGCACTTCTCAACCCTGTGCTGCTCTCTGAAAGCCACCAACCCCAAATCTTACAACTCTCCAACACTAGTGTCTTCAACCCACTGCCTTCAAAGAAAGGTCCAAGAAGGTGACATTCCTAAACACTACTGCCTCAGACCTGGTCCATGGGAAGGCAGGGGAGAAGCAGAAGTGAACAAAATGTGTGGGAGATGTGAGGAAGTTAAGCAATACTTAAGACGTGCCTAAGGATCTCACACATATTAGTCTGAAAAAGGTTTGTGGTGGACTAAAACCCAAAGGGATCAAACTTGGTACATTCCAGTTGGCTCTCCTTGGTACTTTCGGCCCACGCCAACGGGATCCAACTCTGCCCCTCCTCCAAGGTTTCTTGCTAGAGTGGATGAGACCATTACTTGTTGCCCAAGTAAAGGACCTGAGGGTCACCCTCACGTCTTCCCTCTCATGCACCCCCATAATCAATCAATCAATCATCAAGACTGGTACCTCCCAGTACCTCTGGAACCCATCCCCTGCGCTCCAAACCCTTGGCCATCCATCCGCCACTCTCCCTTGCCTGGCCATGAAACAGTTTCCTGGGGTCTCCAGACCCAGGTGCCTCCATTTGTAGCCTGCTGCAGCAGTGATCTCTCTGAAAGGCCGATGACTGAGATCAAGCCTAATCTTAACAAAGCTTACCAGCCTCTCAATATGTGATGAGGCTCCTACTTAACTCTCCAGCCTCCTATTTTGCAAACCCCAGATGTGACTCCTCCTCTCCCCCTACCAAACGTACCCACACAGCTCTACTCTCTACACTCTACTGTCTAGCCACACAGGATTTCTTTCAGTTCCATGGAAGGGCCATGTTTCCTCTTGGCTCTTGGCCTGAAAGCATGCTGTTGTTTTGCCAGCAACCCTCTTTGCCCATCTCCACAGGATGACTCCTCTATCCTTCCATGAGATCCAGGCATGCTCTCAGGTACCTACAGTCCTCCCAGCCCAGCGCTCACCACCCTGCACAGTAATTTTCGGATTTCTAACTTCTTGTGCTCCCACAGGCTAGAAACTCCATAAGGGCAGGGACCATGCACTACTTGTTCACCATTGTATACTCATTGTCTGGCACATGGCATGCACTTGATAAGTATCATTTGACTGAAGAATGACTGTGGGGTAGTCTGTTTCATTGGTGGCCTACAATGAAGCATGCCCTCCGGCATTCACACCTTGTATAGTCCCTTCCCCTTGAACTGGACTATACCCGTGACCTGCTTTAACCAAAAGAAAGCTGCAAAAGTGACATCTTGCTAGTTGAGCCTGAGCTTTAAGAAGGCCTGGAAGCTCCTGCTTTTGTGATCCTAACCACCATGGACCCTGCTGGAGAGACTATATGGAAAGACCACATGGAGAGGCCACTTGGAGAGTGAGAGGTCCTGACACTACCCAGAGAAGAAAAAAGAAGTCCAGTGATCCCTGCTTCCCAGCTACATCCTGCCCCAGTTAACTTGTCATCTAAATGCAGTCCCAGTCTGGTTAATGCAAGAACAGCAGAAGAGCTGCCCAGCTTAGCCCTGACCAGACTGCAGACTCTTAAGCAATTAAATGGTTGTTATTTCAAGCCACTAAGTTTTGGGTTCATTTGTTTCATAGCAACATTTAACTGTAATAAACTAAACATACGAATAAAAAGGAATAAAGAATTATTTCACAGAATAAATTTCATGCGAAGATAGGTCACTATTTCTAACAGGCAGATCCAAGAAAATAGCAACAGAATTAAAAGGATATAGAGGAACTCATACCACCAGCTTCCATTTACGATACATGACAATTTTCCCTCTGCCATTTTCTTTGGTTCTAAGACATTTTTCAGTGAAAAGATTTTCTTTTGTTGTTGTTAAAAAAAAAAAAAAAAAAAGATTCCTGGTCTGACATTAAAGTTAAGAATTCCGACCAAAGCTGCTATGTGAACATTAACACATGACTGGAAACTAGCCCTGGCCAACTCATCCTGCTGTTCCATTTCCTCTTATTCACTAACAAGTGTGTATCCACAGCTGTGGATGAGGGTTTGGGGGCTGCTGTAGTCAGGGGGGACTGAAACATTGTGGAGGCTCCTGGCTTAACTTGACTGGGCATCAAACATTCAGTTTGGTGTGAAAAATCACCCAAAGAACAGAATGGCCAAGTTTGACTGGTAGACTAAAATGACTAGTAGAAATTAAATAAACAGCTATTTGGTCTTTAGCCCAGGCATCCAATCAATTTCTTTTTCTCTCTCTCTCTCTCTCTCTCTCTCTCTCTCTCTCTCTCTCTCTCTCACACACACACACACACACACACAATCAATGTACCATGAAGACAGCTGATGTACACTGTTACACAACACATGATATGATTATTTTAAAAACTCCATGCACATTTGCAGAATAAGGAGAAAGGCTACTAAATTTATATTGGCTTGGTGCAAGTTTGGATTGCTACGTCCAATAATTGCTGCTCTATCAGAAAGAAAAAAGGATCATTATATAAGAACTATCATCTAAGCAAAGTATCTGTCTTTTGAAAAAACTCAAAAAACATAATGCTAAGACTATTTCCTAACCGTTCATACTGGACTAATGCTTTGAATTTTCTCAATGATCTCTTGTAGGTAAAATTATCGATGCATTTTTTTTTAAAATATATCATGTCTTTTAAAACTATCTCCAATTAATAAATCTTATGTGATGGAGATTAAAGTTAAAAAGTAGATTTAGGAAAAATCTGGCAGTGTGACTGTTGCATGTTTAGAAAGGATAAGTTGCCAGTGTTTGCAAAGCTCCAGACATTAAGCGAGTGAAACAGAACCTTAAAGCATAACTGTCAATGTCCTATCAGTTGGTGAGACTGAGCATGAACCCCTTTTAAACAGCCAAGAGCAAAATCTAGACTTAAAAATGGGAAATATTTCCCATCATTTTTTCCCCCTAGATAAGGGTGCTCTTTGAATATTTGCCTCTCAGCTGCTCCCTGGGATCCAGCGACCCCAGAAATAGAAAACTTGTTCTCTAACTCTTCCTCTTCTGTGGAGTAACTTCTGGTGGAAGCATATACTGCACTTTGACTGTGGGGAGAGGAAAGCATACGGAGGCAGTGAAAATGAGCCATGTGCCCCATGTTTACTTTCTAGGAATAGAAAAGGCTGGCGTAAGACCAAGAGTTTTTTGCAACTGAAGGAACCTGGGAGATTGTCTTGGTGAAGTTAATCATCTCAGGCACAAGGAAATGACAGGGCACTGTGGTTTGCAGGGGTGTTGGGGTCTCATGCTCCATATGTGTCAGTCACCAAAGGCTGGGCCTTTTCACATGATTTTACTTAGTAGGTACTTAATAAGTGTTTATTGGGTGGGTAGATGAACAATGAAGGCAGGCAAATAATATCCAGAAACATGATTCTGTTAATGGTACAGGTGGGACTGGGATTCAGCTGGGTGAGGTGGGAAAACAGGGAGGAGAGCGCCTTAGCTGAGCCTCAGGGTTTAGGGGAGAGAAGGGAGAAGGAGGGAGACGATGCTCCTCGCAAAGGCTGTGGTCATGGTTTGACCAGTGACTTAGAATCAGAGTGCCGTTTACTGAATGCAGCAAGCTCACAGAGAACAAAATTTCGTGGAATCCTATAAACATCTTATATTCTTGAAATGGGCAAAACAGTGAAGCACCTTGGAAAAGTACAGGGTTGTTCAAACTGTTTTCTGGGGAGCTGGGGGGTCTATAGAACACCACATAAGGCAGGTGCAACCCATCTCTTCCGGAAAAGCTTTGCTTCTGTTTGAAAAAATGAGTTATCTGCTTAAAAAGCACAAATAAACTGAACACTACTTGTGCAGTACAAAGACTGCTGGCTAAAGATCATGTAGATGTGAATCTGAGTTGCAGTCCCACCATGAACCAGGTATATGTCCACTAACATATCATTTTGTCTCCTTGAGCCTCTGTTTCAATATCTGGAAAATAAAGCTAATATTCACCTTTGAGGATCTAATGATATAAATTACATGAAAACACTTTGAAATTATTTCACAGATACAGGTTTTAGGAAATATATAAAAAGTAAGTTTCAAAAACTTTCTCAATAAGTCAACAGGTACTTTCAAAAGAGGCTGTTTCTGTTTTCTGTGTTTGTAGCGAAAAAAAAATCCGTGGCTGTCTCAGAGGAAAAGCATTATTTAAAGAAGATACTTAGCACTTGGCACAATTTCACTGACACCCCAAAAGCAGGCGAGATAAGGGGATCCTGCTGGCACTCTAAAAACCTGCCTCTAGGGTTTGGCAAGTAATGCTGGTGGGAGAGCTGCAAAACACAGAAAATGGATAAAAAACTCCAAGTTCCATGTTTGTGGCTTCAAAACGAGGTTGTAGACTGTTGCTTGTGTCAGGAAGGCTGACACAGGATCAGAACTTTAAAACTGGAAGGGACTTCCAGATTATCAACCTCTATTTCACAGAGGAAACAACCGAGAACTCAGCATGGGCGGTGATTCATCTAGGATCACATTAGCAACTGTGGGACTCGACCACACATCCAGCACTTTTCCACTGCAAGAAGTTTGACTAATGACAGACTCATGAAACCTAATTCTCATCTATAATGTATCCATGTAGTCAGTTCAACTTTCCCACAATCCACTTGATGGTAGTCTTCTGAATGCATTCCAAGTGGTGGCATTTCTGCCATGGCCTAGGGGTAGGGCAAGCCACATCCTGATTTGCCCAGGACAGTTCCCATTTGTGTCTGTTGTCCCAGCATAATTATTAATAGTGCTCTGTTGCCTCTCACACAAGTGTCTGGATTTGAATGGAAAATTATAAAGCACTTTTTGTGCTTTTTCTGGGAGGAACTGGGAGACCCAGGGTAGAACTGCTCCCTGCGAGCTTGGGGTGGTGGTTTGTAACCAAGAAAGATGTGATAACTGTCTTCAAGTATTTACAGATCTGTCCTGTGTTAATAAAATCAGACCATCCTGTGG
>NW_011888783.1:15648581-15650609 GCF_000151845.1 Pteropus vampyrus | reverse complement strand
CATCCTGTGGCTACAAGGATTAGAACATGGACTGCCACATGGAAACCACAGGGCTAGAATTCCTCTTCAGCATAAAGAAGTGTACTCTAAATGGTCTCTGGTCTCTGGAACCGGCCTGCCTGGGTTCAAATGCTGGTTCTACCATTTACTAGCTCAGTGACCTTAAGCAAGCTGCCTAAACTTTTTGTGCCTCAGTTTCTTCACTGGTAAAAGAATACTAAAAAGAGATCCAGGTACATAGGAAGTGCTCCATAAACATTTGCTCCTACTATTATTACTGTTATTTGGCAGGTAGTGGATGTTCCCAGAGTACAGGTTCTCGCATGTGGACGAGAAAAGGATGTTGGGGAGGACAGTCAGCACTGGCTTATCCGAGGTTGGAGATGTCATTCTAACCTGGTGAACTTAATAGGTCTGCTCACTGTCTGTCACATACATTATAGAGTGTAATGATTTAGAGCATGGGGCCATGAGACTGCCTGCTTTGAATCCTGGTTCAGCATGTTCTAGCTGGGGACACTGGACAAGTAACTTAACCTCTCTGTGCCTCAGTTTCCTACACTGTAAAATGGGGATAACAACAGTGCCAGACTCACAGAGGATTGAGTGTATAGAGCAATGCATGATAAATATTGTTACTGTGATGATGGCATCAGTCACTGAAGCTTACAGCAGGAAAGTACCTGAACAGAGGTGGGAACTGAAGTCAGGAGGGCGAGGAGCCTGTCCGAAGACTCACAGCCTAGTAAGCACTTTGCTCTCTTCTCTGCCTAGTGCTGCAGTCCAGCTGGCGCAGACTGATTCACTCATCCTTTTAACCCCCTGGCATGGCTGACCAGTCAGTGCTCTAGCAGCTAGAATGGGAGGGCCAGAGTGTAGCACTCAGAGCTGAGGGCAACCTGACAGGACAACCAGGTATGAGTTAGGGTGTGAAGCCATGAGCTCAGAGCTGCCCAGAGATGGAATGGAAGCAGGAGTGATTTTATTAAAACACACATCAGATAATATCCACTGGCTAAAACCTTATTAAATTAGAGTTATGTCCCTACCGATCAGCTAGCCCTTGCCTACATCTCTATAACTTCGTCCTTCACCCCTCTCCCCACAGCTACATTCTCCCTCTTTCTTTTCCTGGGACTCATCCAGCTTGTTCTCACCTCAGGGCCTTTGCATTAGACATTACCTTTGCCTGACGCACACTTCTCCTCGGATATTCATGTCTGGCTCCTTGTCATTCATATCTCAGCTCTCATAAGCTTTTCTTGACAGCTGTATCTCGAGTAGTATCCCATGATTCTCATCCCATCACCCTGTCAGCCTTTTTCATAGCCCTTATAACTACTAATTATCTAAGTTATTAATTTAAGTATGAATTAATTAAGCATGAATTAATTTTTCTAAGTAGTTATTTGTTTGCTTGTTTACTGTTTCTCCCTTCTAGGACATAAAGTTCACAGAGACAGGGATCTTGCCTTAAGCAAGCCTCAAGAGTGAACACTTAATAAATGTTTGGTGAGTGAATACATGAAGCCAGAGCAGGCTGCAGAGGAGTGTGACAGTTTGGGGGTTCCCTTTTTGAAGAAGTAGGTTCGCTGGATTAGTCAGTGGGAGCCCAATATGTGGGTGGATGTGGCTGCAGCTGCTTTAGAGACCAGAGGCAGGATATGCTGTCTGTGCTAGAGAGGAAGGAGAGGATCAGGAGAGAAAGATCAAGTGACTGGTCTCCATCTTCTCAGCAGAGCAAGGAGCTGCAGCACCCTGGCTGGCACAAAGCACCTAACTGGGCCCTGGTTAATACTGTACATACCTGTGGCAAGACCAGACCTGCAGTCAGTAACTCTTCTCTGGGACTGGTATTGCAGACTGTTAGCACCTAGCAGACAGGAGGTTGGTCGTTGGAATTTTCTGACTATCATTGAAGAAAATCTAGCACAGAGTCCTACAGCGATAGGGCTTAAAATAAACATTCCTGGTTGTGATTCTAAAAAGTGGCAAAATTTAGCTGTTTTATAACAGGCAAGAAACCAC
>NW_011888783.1:15628961-15648531 GCF_000151845.1 Pteropus vampyrus | reverse complement strand
GTAAAATGGGGATAACAACACTGCCAGACTCACAGAGGATTGAGTGTATAGAGCAATGCATGATAAATATTGTTACTGTGATGATGGCATCAGTCACTGAAGCTTACAGCAGGAAAGTACCTGAACAGAGGTGGGAACTGAAGTCAGGAGGGCGAGGAGCCTGCCCGAAGACTCACAGCCTAGTAAGCACTTTGCTCTCTTCTCTGCCTAGTGCTGCAGTCCAGCTGGCGCAGACTGATTCACTCATCCTTTTAACCCCCTGGCATGGCTGACCAGTCAGTGCTCTAGCAGCTAGAATGGGAGGGCCAGAGTGTAGCACTCAGAGCTGAGGGCAACCTGACAGGACAACCAGGTATGAGTTAGGGTGTGAAGCCATGAGCTCAGAGCTGCCCAGAGATGGAATGGAAGCAGGAGTGATTTTATTAAAACACACATCAGATAATATCCACTGGCTAAAACCTTATTAAATTAGAGTTATGTCCCTACCGATCAGCTAGCCCTTGCCTACATCTCTATAACTTCGTCCTTCACCCCTCTCCCCACAGCTACATTCTCCCTCTTTCTTTTCCTGGGACTCATCCAGCTTGTTCTCACCTCAGGGCCTTTGCATTAGACATTACCTTTGCCTGACGCACACTTCTCCTCGGATATTCATGTCTGGCTCCTTGTCATTCATATCTCAGCTCTCATAAGCTTTTCTTGACAGCTGTATCTCGAGTAGTATCCCATGATTCTCATCCCATCACCCTGTCAGCCTTTTTCATAGCCCTTATAACTACTAATTATCTAAGTTATTAATTTAAGTATGAATTAATTAAGCATGAATTAATTTTTCTAAGTAGTTATTTGTTTGCTTGTTTACTGTTTCTCCCTTCTAGGACATAAAGTTCACAGAGACAGGGATCTTGCCTTAAGCAAGCCTCAAGAGTGAACACTTAATAAATGTTTGGTGAGTGAATACATGAAGCCAGAGCAGGCTGCAGAGGAGTGTGACAGTTTGGGGGTTCCCTTTTTGAAGAAGTAGGTTCGCTGGATTAGTCAGTGGGAGCCCAATATGTGGGTGGATGTGGCTGCAGCTGCTTTAGAGACCAGAGGCAGGATATGCTGTCTGTGCTAGAGAGGAAGGAGAGGATCAGGAGAGAAAGATCAAGTGACTGGTCTCCATCTTCTCAGCAGAGCAAGGAGCTGCAGCACCCTGGCTGGCACAAAGCACCTAACTGGGCCCTGGTTAATACTGTACATACCTGTGGCAAGACCAGACCTGCAGTCAGTAACTCTTCTCTGGGACTGGTATTGCAGACTGTTAGCACCTAGCAGACAGGAGGTTGGTCGTTGGAATTTTCTGACTATCATTGAAGAAAATCTAGCACAGAGTCCTACAGCGATAGGGCTTAAAATAAACATTCCTGGTTGTGATTCTAAAAAGTGGCAAAATTTAGCTGTTTTATAACAGGCAAGAAACCACGGGAGGAAAATCTATGTATGGAATTACAACCATAGTCATAGCCAAATAGAGCTAATCTGAGCGTCCTGAAATAGGGCAACCAGACATGTGACGTTCTGATAAGTGTGTCTATCTTCATGTCATGTTTGATTTCTAGCTCTCCACGGCAGCAACCCCAGATGAAGCAACCAGAGTCATAAACATGCTCTCTCTGAAAGGAATAAGAGGGATGCTTCAACCAGCAGGCTCTGCACTGGACACCCAGCAACAAAACCAAAGAAGAGTGTGGTCCCTGCTAAGAGTCTTCTGGCATTTATCAGCCTACTTCTTGATTTTGAGAGATTTTTCCAGAAAGTATTTGGAAGGGATACCCCAGATCTATGAGAACATTGGTGCCAACAGTTTTAATAAGCATCAGTAAATGTTAATAGATCCCTAATTACTCAGATTTCATTTCTAGGAAGAACACCTCTGCTTTCAAATTAATTTTTAAATTTTAATGTCAGTGGAAGATTAGGCAGTAGAGAAGTTAGAGACAGACTGAAAAGGGAACAAAAAGCATTTCTCTGTAAACACACCCTTTTCAGAAACCTCCTTTTCCAAGAATTAAGGTCAAGAGTGAAGAGAGAAATGGTGTAAATAAAGTCCTTAGGACCACTAATGGGTACCAAGGCCATAGATGAGGCTTTGTGAATAAGGTCGTGCTCTAGAAAAAGTCACTCTCCTGACCTGAATTTAGGAGTAAATGCCTCCAGTTTACAGGAGTTATTGGCTCAACCACCACCAAAAGCCCCGAGGACTTCAGAAGAGGAACACTAGTCAAGGGTTCGCTCAGCAGAGAAGGAACTAATAAAACATTTTCCCCTTCAGAGCACTTGCCTAGTGTTCCCCAACTCAACTTTCAGCTAAAGGCAGCCATTAGTAGTCCTCCTTTTATCAGACCAGAGAGAAAGATTACAATAAATGTGGGAACAGAACTCAGGGAATTCATGCTCCTCCTCAGCCTTCAGCCTTAAAGCTTCTAGGAGAGAAAGGCAGAGGGCCTTTGGCCTCAGGGAAGAAGCAGTGAACTCAATGCTAGTTTTGTTTTTATTAGGATTTTATCTGTGAAATACCCCAAACTCACTGGCAAACCTCTGAGATAGCATGGAAAGGCAAATTGCATGGGGGATTCCAGATAGGAAAGGGCGCAGCGGTGAGAAAATGGTGCAGATTTTCCTCTTTCCCCAGTCTCCACCACTGAGCTCCTCTGTTTTGGTTTGAGCTCAGCAGCACAAGTGCCTTGGATAATCTAGAAATTGCTTCCATATGTGGGCACAGGAAAGAATGTGCTCATTGGCTGCCTGAGGAAGCAGCTCTGGGCAGTCTCTTTCCTGCCAGAAAACATTCTCAGGCTAAAGAGACCACAGCGTGAATGAGCTGAAAGGAGGTCAGCGGCAGCATCTCCAAGCTCTTCCATTTACAGAAGACGAGGAAACTGAGGCCCAAGGCCACACCGTGACAGAGGTGGCGCCAGAATCTGCGACTCCCTGTCAGCCTTTCTTATTTTGAATGCCCTCTGGCATTTAGATTTGGTCTTTTCCAAGACCGTTCTTTATCTTAAATAGATGTAAATAAATAATCCAATTATTAAAGATAGAGTTGGGTAGGTGGGCCTGCCAGCCTGGCAAGGCCCTCAAACACCGAAGGTCCCAAAGCCCATGTCCAGTCCCCAGAGCCAAAGGGTGACCTTTTCTTTGTGGCTGGATCCCAGGGGATCTTTCAAAGAGTGTAAATTATCTTCAGTTCCCAGTCATCTATTTCCTCTGGGGTCGGGTCATGTTAACCTTGAACAAATGTCTAAAATGCACAGCAATCATCCTGAGGTTAAATGTGTTTGCTTTTAAAGGTGTCTCCTTAGTACAAGTTCTTCCAGTGACGTGACCTTCTCATTTGGAGGGAAACCATCCTATTCCAGTATTTTTCTCAAGTCACAAAATGTCTTTCCCTCTCCTCTCTGCAAACCCCTGCTTCCCTGCCTACTCTCCCTTCCCCAAACTTCCCCCCTACCCCACCAAAATTGCTTGAAAGAAGGATCTGTAGTTAATTTAGTGTAGCAACAGATGGCAAGTTGGGGCCTGGACTGACAGGACCAGGTACTGAAGGCCAGCACTTGGGGCTGGATGCTTACAGGAAATCTAGCTCCGGGATGCAGAGGGGCTCATCACTCGCTGCACCGGGACGCATGCCACAGGTCTCCATGACCCCAGACCACTTCTCAGCCTCAGTGTTGTGTTAGTGCAGGGCTGGTCCAGAACTTGAAACAAAGACTCTATTTGGGCTGGTCCAGAACTTCAAACAAAGACTCTATTTGGGATCCAACAGAGAGTGGTTTGAAGGCACCGTCCTTTCTACAGAAATCTCCCAACCCAAAATTTGGGTGATTTAAGCCTGAATCACAACTTGAATTGCCTGACCCAGGACTGTAAACTCAGTGCAGCTTCAGCTTTCAGGTTAGAAAGTCTTGTGTTCTGTTCCCATCTCCAAGCACAGGGCCAGAGCAATGTGTCCCAAGGCCCACTTACAAGTCAAACCAGACGAACTTCAACCTTTTATAGGTTTGCTGTGCCGAGGACCTGAAACTCAGATGGGGTTTAGCAGTGCTGCTATATAACCTGAGGTTTTTGGGGTCATTCTTGTCTGTCTTGTCCCTTGTTATGCTACAGTATGAAGTGTGTTAAAATGCCCTTCAAAAAAATGTTTTATTAATATTACCATAGATAATTAGGATTCTCACTAGTCTAGCTAGTGAGAATGGTCCTTCAATAAATATTTATTGAAGACTTGTATACGAGACAGAGAACTAGGGATATAATACTGAACATAACCCTATAACATGGTCCCCCTTTAGGGAACTCAAAGGACTTTAGGTTCTCTGTGTCATTCTGTTTATGCTTCCATTTCACTCAAAACCGCAGTGGATGGTGACTATTAGACACTCATTTGACCAAGAGTACCCTTGCACTATGAGTAGCGTCTGTGTCTTATTTGTGCCAGGACAATGTATCACAGACACTCAAACATTTTCTGTATGAGCAGAATTAAAACTCAGCCTCCTACTCCCTCCATGGGCCATCACCTCTTCTCCCTTCCTTGGTTCTCCAACACCATCACTGCCCCACCAACTTTTACTGAGTGGAAGAGTGAGGAAAACCTCCTCTCGAATCATGAGCCCTATGTCACTGGCTCTCCTTCTACAGAAATCTACCAGAGCTACAATGTGACTGTCTTCCACATGCCCAACACATTTCTGTTTAAATCAGTATTTTTCAAGCTAAGTTGCTGCCCTTTGTCTGGTAGTCAAACCAATTTAGTGGGTTGCAACCAGCTCCTTTAAAAAAAATAATAGAAAAGGTATTGCATTTGCTAAGAATGGGAACTGTTTCATCAAACTTTTACTTCTACTATCTATCTATCTGTACTGGATCTCAGTGAAAATGTATTTCTTATTGTGGGTCACAGTCAAAAAAGGTTTCAAAAACGCTGGTTTAGACAATGCTTCTTTATATGGTGTATTTATTCACTGTCTACCGACAGATTCCTTTTCAAATATTGCTCAGATGTTGTCTCTTTTCACATCTATCATTCAAGAGTAGGAAACAGGCTCTGATCTGAGGATGCTTGTTTTTGTTTTTGTTTTAAACTCTAAATCACTTGCAGCTTCTTAAATTTAAATTTTCTCTCTGTAAAGAATTGAAGGGGCCCACCATCCCTTTTTCCCAGACCCGAGAGTCTACACAGTGCAAGCTTCCTCTATACAGGACTGAATTAATTTGTATGCAAGCAGTTCTGCCCTGGGCCCTTCTATTGCACCTCAAGAGAGGTAAAAAGAGGAACTTAGTGTGTTGACTTATGCCGCAGCGTTAGTGACAGCACACCCTGCCCTCTAGTTCCTCCAAGCAAGCAAGCCATTACTGGTTTTATGAGAGTTCATAAGTTTACATTTGTAGCTGGTACTTGCTCACAGCAGGGCCCATTTTACCCCCTGACCACTCACAGGGTGCTAGAAGCCACTTTCTACACCATCCAGGCTTTTGGAGGGGGAGGAACAGCAATGAGTCAGTAGCCTGCACGTGCCAAAGGAGGCATCGCAGGAGGCGGGCTGACTCTGGCACAGCTCACTCAGAGACAGGATGTGTCACCAAAATGGTCATTCTAATCAAGTACAAGGCAGGGAGACCACAGACATAGGAATCAGAAACTTCTAAATTTGAATTCTAGCTCTGCCTCTGGTTTCTTGCTTAATTCTGGAAGTGTCCCAGGTCACATCAGAAAAACAAATGTTCTTGCTGTGGGTGGAATCATACGAAACCAAGGCTGAAATCAGCGCCAGCCAATGATACTTTACAGCCCCCTCTGGGCCCGTTTTGAGGCAGTATAGCCCAGAGGTGGGGAAAGGAGCTCTGGACACCCTTCCAGCCCTAGGTTTCTGTCTTTAACTGATAAAGAGCTGAATTCTTCTCCATTCTTGCCTGTGGCAATCCCCAGGTTATTGTTCTATAAGTACAAGGTACCTGTAGTTGCCTTGTCAGTAGGAATGTTTGTGTTTACCCCAGACATGCCAGTCCTGCCCCAGTGGCTGGTGAGGCAGAGCTCCCCAGGGGAGGCCTCCACAGGCTCCCTGCACCTCTTCCAAGAAGAGCTTGATCTTCTCCTTCCCAGCAGTCCAGCAACAGCTCTGCAGCTTGCAGTCCACTCGGAACCCAAGGCCAAAACGGCCAGAGCCTGGCAGAAGCCTGGCTGCCTAACAATTATTCTCAGCCCCAGAGTTTTGAGAAACATTTTTCTTTATGGAAAGGAAGTGACCACTTTCCTCTTCTCTTTCCTCTCCCTCACTGAACTCTGTTATACACCGAGTAAGCTTGACTCTTTCACCTCCATAACAAGCGACTTGAGCAGAGAGTACTGAGGACAGGTATCTGCTCTTCTACCTAGGACTGTCTAGAAGGCAGAGGCCCAGCACTGCAAACTCCACGGGGGCAGCTGCCATGTGAACACTGCCTGGCCTTCTCCTCACCTGCACTTCCTGTGTGCTGTCCTGGAAAAAGGTGTCCAGTTGCATCTCTCTCATCTTTAAGGTAACGTTAACCTGGTCCTGCCCAGTAAATAAACAGACCATTCTAGATTTCGCCTGCAATTTAATAAGAAAAGCATTTATAGAATAGTTTATGCAATCTCAAGCACGGGAAAGAGAACTGGAACGCAACAAGCCTGAGCTCTTGTCTTAATTCTGTTACCAAATAGCAATTGGCCTTGGGAAAGTCATCTAACTTTTCTGGGATTCTGTTTCTTCACCTGCAAAATGGAGGTCAGGCAAAATTACATCCATTCTCACTTTAATTCCCAGCTCCGATGTTCTAGGATTTTATGGAAGGGTCTACATTTTATAGTTGAGTATTATAGTCTTTCCCCACTGGCTGAACGCAACTTGTTATTCATTTTTTTTTTTTTGAGAACAAAATGTGATACTAGTCACTGATACCAGTCTTAGGTAGCACTTATGACACTCTAGGAAGATTGTGTTCCTTTTTAGAGACCTCCGAAGTCTTAGGGGGTCATTTAGAATGTATGTCTGTGGTGGGTGTCAGGCATTAAAGTGAGTGATTCAGGCACAAAGAATAGGCCTTTCTGCTGATGGGTCAGCAGTTGGCCTTCATTGTTTCCGGTTGTCCTTTGTGCAGTGAGTTGGTGACCCTAACCCAGAAGCATGCAGGAAAACAGAGGAACAGAAAGCCTAGGTTACTTCCCAGAATACTAAATCAGTGCTCAGCTATCTGCTTAAAGAAAGCTGGGTCTTTTCTTTACAGTTGCACGTCCCTTACTGGAGAGGCAGGAGTTCATCAGAGTTCAGAGTGGGGTCTGAAGCCATATGGCCTGGACTGAATCTCGACTCTGTCAAGTTAGCTGTGTGAACTTGAGCAAGTCGACAAACCCAAATTTCTCATTTGTAAAATGCCTGCCTCATAGGGTTGTTATATGGACTCAGTGACTTAATTTAGAGCATTTAGAACATTACTTGGTACATAGTAAACATTATCTATGTTAAATGATATTATTATTATTACTTGTCCAAAAATGACTACTAGAAATTTGAAGAGAAATACTTTATTCCTTATTTCTGTGAGTAAGCATTAGAAGAGCAGGCATCCTCTTATTTCTGTTTCTTAATGAGTTCTTCCTAAGGGCAGACCACAGCTTAGCCAGCTCACCAAGTCTCCTGTACCTCCAGGGCCCCTGCCCAGAAACATCATTAGCATGGGGAGCTCCTTACCCCTGCAGAAGTCGTTTAGGATCTAAGTCCCTTCATTCCTGGCCTCCCCAACCCACTTCTGGGGCTTCTCCGTGCAGCTCAGGACCACTATTCTTTTCCCTGCTGTCACTGCTGACCTCTGCACTCTCCACCACCAGGAACCTCTTCTTTTTTCTTGTCCCGCTCCGTGTTGCTGAGACCAGTGCTGAAGGGAAAGTTTCTATTAGAG
Source organism: Pteropus vampyrus (assembly GCF_000151845.1). Taxonomy (NCBI): domain Eukaryota; kingdom Metazoa; phylum Chordata; class Mammalia; order Chiroptera; family Pteropodidae; genus Pteropus; species Pteropus vampyrus. The sequence goes on along the minus strand of NW_011888783.1, from coordinate 15,640,569 downwards.
CTCCATCCTCTCTTGGGCATCTGGGTTAGAACTCACAAAGCATCTTCTCCTTATCTCTCTCTTGGGCACCAGTCTTAAGGTTCAGCTTCCTAGGCACACAAGTTTGTCTAACTCCCAGCAAAGCAGAAAGTCCGCAGGGTCACCATTTACCAGTGTGTTGGTCCAGGAGCTTTCTATGCACAACTGGAGGCCTTGTAATGCAAGCGCCAATCTTGAAAAGACCAATGCACTGTTTCTTGTATCGCATCCAAAATGGTCTGCCTCTGAGCCAAAACAGCAATGTATTGTTCCTTAGAGCAAGAGTAAGAAATACAGACAAGAGACTCAGCTAGCTTTGGTCACAACCACCAACCGATGGTCATGGTAGAAGTCTGAAGGCAAAGTCTCACTGGGTATTTTTATCCACTCCCAGGAATCACCACTTACAGTCATATGATGTTTTGTCTGAGACTGTACACACAGCATTTGAGTGAGCGATTCTAAGAAGCTGCAAAGTCTGATGCACATAAAACTACAGCAATACAGGTATTTCCCCAATGGAGTTGGGAAGTCATACTTTCTGGTTAAATCTGAAGTGCTCTTTAAAAAGGTTACCCAACGATGTATGTGTGCACGTGTGTGTGCCCACACATGCACCTGTGTGGTAGATGGTGAGGACAGGTGGTTTCAGTTTGTGACCATGTGTGCACTAATACAGAATAGGGGTGACTATAATAGATGTGTGATTTTCACTGCATGTAAATAAAACAAAATCTGCAGGCAGACCGGGACTCGTCTGGCTCATATCCCATTCCCATTAATAACATTACAAAGAAAATATTAGGGTAATAGCTAATGTTCTTTCTTCAGCAAGTATATAATAAGATTCAGGTATAAATGAAGAACTTGATGAGCTTGCTGAGATATAATGTGATATTTATATATTACACATAATACACATATACTACTTTAGCTAAATGAGAAATGTATAGACATATTCTTCTCTCCCTTATTTATCAAATATTTAGTAAAAAATGGGAAAAGTAACATTTCAAACTCATCAAATTTCTTACTGATAAGTTAAAAGGTTAACAGTTACATTGTTTAGACAGTGCCTTATTCAAAGATGTTAAGTCTGCCCCATTACAGGCAACGCAGACATCCTAGCCTCAATCTTCTCCCCATTCGTACAGATTGCTCTATTTTTGCATAGGGTTTTATTGTTGTCAAGGTCATATGACTACTAGTCAACAAAGCTGGGATTAGAACACAAGTGTTGAACTCATATTTTATTGCTCTTTCCACTTTACCACTCTACATTTAGCAGAGGATTCAGGGAGAGGAAAGATGCCAATTCCCCCTGGGCACCATTTTCCCTCACTACACCATTCACTGGTTAAAACCTAATGCAGCTCCCTACAAAAGTCAGCTCCACATCAGGCCAACCAGGCACCCGGAATCCAATCCAGGCTTAGGACTCTGGCTAGGTGGGGCCAGTGGGTATCTGGCCCTGTTTTTAAGTGGTAGAGAGTTCAGGGTTCCTAAAGACTGTACCACACATGGAGTCTCAGGATCTAAGGATTTTCCTGTTCTCATCAGCCCTCCTGTCTTACTGCGCTGAAGTACCCATTAAGAGTGACTGTGAGGACCATACGGACAGGGCCGCCTTCTGTGAACTCATTCAGCTCCCACAGACCTCTGGGTCCTGCACAAGAACACACATTCCGTGGAATTCTTTGGGCTGTGTTACGTCAGGACTTGAGCCTCAGTCTCGCTTGGGAACTTGTGTCTTTGCCCTGATTTAGTGCGGCTCCTTCTTGCCTGTCTCGTCTATGACAATTTTCCCAGCATGAGGCCCTTGGCTTGTTTCAGCCCTGGCAGTCTGGAAGAATGTACAAACTTATTTTTCAGAGGATACTGATCTGAACAATTTAGCTTTATTCGGGAGACCCAGCCCTTAGAGGGTACAACTTTCCTTTTTGGAACAGGACATTTCTTTATGAAGCTTCCTAGCCTTTAACACATTAACATTAAAAATCGAGTAACACTTTATTGTGGCAGATACCAAGGCCTCACAGGGTTTCTTAATTTTCAGCTCCAATCTCTCCTGCCCAGACACAATCTTTTTGCCATCTGTGTCAGGTTAGTTACAAAGCACTATTATTCGGGGCTACACAATGTTGGCCCAACCTACCCGAATACAAGGAATTTTGCTGATTGATTTAGTTATTCTGTTCATATAAATGAATCCAGTTGCACAGCTGTTTTTGATTAGCCAATGTACTGCTGAAGTTATATACAAATAATTTTATAATGAACTCAGCAACTACAAGGACAGGAGAAATGGGATCTAGTCTCACCTCCTAGAAAAACAATCAGGAGCAACAAGGGCAGGGGCGTTCAGCAATGCTCCAGGTTTAAATTCCTATCTGCTGTGATTCACTTTTTCCTCTTGATGCAATTCAGCATAACTTATAACTAATGCTCTCAAAGAACCTTTGTCTTCAGAATTTTGGAATCAAGAGGAAAACCCAGCTAGCTTTGCAAGCTTAAAACTCCTTTAAAATTTCCCATCCTTGTATAAGTTTCTGTTTTTCCCATTAAAACACTTATATTTCCTGAGACCATTTCTTAAATAATATACTTTTAGGAAAAAAATTAGGACTGAAAGGTCTATATTTACAATAAATAGAAATCAAGTGTTTTGCTTCATTTCAATATGGAATGATTACACTCAGTGAGCTTAGGTTCAAGTTTTTCCTCTTCAGTTCTAGAAGACAAATCAAACACATGTTAGAAAATTAAGAAAAAGGAGATGAATAACTCAAATGAATGGATTTTTTCAAAAAGAAAAAAAAAAAAAGTAAAGAAAGTGACAAGTGCTCCCTAAGGAAATAATTTGAAACAAAACAGGAAAAAGAGATTAGAAAGTTTATATTTCTAAAATGAATTATACTGGCAAGGATGTGGGGAAACAGATATTGTCAAATTGTGTTAGTAGAACTGAGAATTACTACAACTTTTGGAAAGTAATACCACTTTGGGGACTATGAGAGACAGAAATAAAAGCTTCTGTATGTTAGCATGGTCAAACTCACACATAAGGATGCTCAGAGAACTACTGTATAACACAAAACCTAAAATGATCTGGTTAATTAAGCAGCTATGATACAATGAGTTTTTTTAATTTAGAGAAGATGTCTATGATATTATGCTATGTTAAAAAAAATCTCGTGCACATCAAAAAAGGTATCTTTTATAATTATAGCATTATTCACAATAGCCAAGATATGGAAACGACCCAAGTGTTCACCAGCAGATGAATGGATAACAAAGACGTGGTATATACACAGCCAAGAGAAAAAAGGAAATCCTGCCATTTGTGACAACACAGATGGATTTTGAGGGTATTATGCTAAGTGAAATAAATCAGACTAAGACAAATACTGTATGATCTCACTTATATGTGGACTCTAAAAAAGCTCAACTCATTCATAGAAACAGAGAGTAAAATGGTGGTTACCAGGGCCTGAGGAGTGGGAAAACTGGTGAGATATTGGTCAAAAGGGACAAACTTGCAGTTGGAAGATGAATAAGTTCTACAGATCTAATGCACAGCATTGCGATTATAGTTAACAATATGTACTATATTATATACTTGAAAGTTGCTAAGAGACTAGATCTTAAATATTCTCACCACAAAAAAGAAATGATAATTATATGACATGACGGAGGTGCTAGCTAATGCTTTGGTGGCAATCATATTATAATATATAAGCAAAGCAAATAAACACGTTGTACACCTTAAACTTATACAATGTTATGTGTTAATTATATCTTAATAAAAAATCTTGTAGCCTGATGTGTATATGTTTCTATTTTTAATAGAAAAACTATATATGTGTATATATATTTATATATAGTTTCATAAGCAAAGAGAAAGTTGAGGAAGTACCTTGAACTAATATTATCTCCAGGGATTAGAATTTGAAAGAGGAGAAAAATTAACTTTTCTTTATATACTTTTTTCTTTCTTTTCTTATTTATATCAAACATATACTTTTGTAATCTGAACAAAATAAAAACTACAATTTAATTTGTAAAAAGTGGCAGAGTCACACTTTCAGTAAAAATTAGGAAGCAAAAACTAGATTACAAAGACTGAGCACCTAGCCTGGTGGTTAACAAACACCTCTTCCTAGCTCTAAGAGACATGTTGTTTCATCACAGCAAAGTAGAGATGATGTACACAAAAATCTGCACAGAAAGGCATTTTATGGTTAACATAATACCATAATACCCTCCCACATAGTCCTTTAATCAACTGAGAATTTTTTCTTTTCCTTCTACCAGTACTTTATCCAAAACGGAAAATGAAGGTGGGAATACGATGTTTAATTAATGAGGTTCTAGCTCCAACATCTTGTAAAATATCACTCAAATAAGCCTTGATTTCTTTCTTTCTATCTTTTTTTCCTTTTCCCTCTATTCAGCTTAGCTTATTCCCAGCAACATTCAAACACAGTTGTGTGGCTCCACGCAATTTGAATAACAATCTAATTTTTGAATTTGTCCCTAACAAAATGTGAGGCTTTTTCTTTAACATCACTAAAAACACTAGCAGAAAAAACTGTTTAATTTTACTCACAAAACCTGAGATTATTTAAACTGACACTTCGGCTTCATTCTTAAATTGTGCAAGGCAATCGAATTCTGGTTCCAGTAGATAAGAACAGGCACTGCTTAAGTAAATTGCTTTACTTTTAAAAGCGTTTAAAAGACTTTTGACTACTTTGCCTTTTTCCAGGCACTCAAAAATCAAATTAGAAATTTCAGTACCATATGAAAACTTGTCTTAGTGTCCCTCAGCCTGTTCTGGGACCTGGGAACGATAACTGGATTAGTCTTCTTAAGTCTTGCTCTCCATCCCCTTCTCTCTCAATCCATCACCATGGTCCTTCCTGGAAGTCCCTCCCCCAGCATTCACATGCGCTGCTCATGTGACATGAGCCTGTTCAAGAATGGCGCCCCCCTTTTTTCTTATATTTCAGGCAGATCTGACCATCTCCATTATTTAAATATCCATCACCATAACACAAGACTATTGTGGTTAAGACACTGATTTCACTGTTTACATTTTCTGAAAATAAAATAGTTACGGTACATGTTTTCTCAAGATCTTCTCTCAGGTCTAGTCTGGGGGTGGGGGGTGGGGGGGTGGAGGGGTGGGGAGGGGTTGTGGGAGTCTCAGGGTTTCCTGAAATATTTGATAACATGTTCAACACTTCAACATTACATCACTCTAAAATGTGGCCAGATTTCTATCTCGGTTCCTCCCAGGCCTATTCTTCATTCAACAGATAAAATCTGCATATGTCTAAAATCTGTATCTGCATATGCTTGGGAGGTTTCAGAAATGGGGTGGGGAGACATATAGTTGTTAAAAAGTAAGAATTCAACCAAATGCCCATTTGGTTTGTGTATGCCAATGAAATGACTATATTTATTCTGTCAGTGAATTGGTTGGTTGTTTGACTTGATTCAGTGGATTGATTGATTGGGCATCATTAGCAACAGCCAACAGGTGAGCTGATGATCATTGAACTGGCAGTGCAAAACTCTAATGGATGACTGTGGACAACCAATAATGTGCTAGTTATATATATATATATATACACACATATATATATATATATATATATACATATATATATATATACATACGTATATATATAATAATGTGCCAGTTATATATATATATGTGTGTGTGTGTGTGTGTGTGTGTGTGTATATATATATATATATGTACATGTACATGTACCTGTATATGCATCCATCCCTACAGAATAATGCTATACAGCAAAATGCAAACAATATCCATATAACACAGTCTTGAATATGTCAGTAGATGGGGTGAGGTGGAAGAGGGAGAATAGGAAAATGTAACCAACTGCGTTATAATGAGGAAAGGTGTAAACATTACATATATTTAAAGTAAACAAGTATTGCTTATAAGAGAAAAAGTATATATTTAAATAATGTAATAGTATTTAAATAATGTAAACATACATAGATATACATTTAAATGGAGTACATAATGCCTATGTAATAAAAATAAAAAATATATAAAAATAAACTTTCATTTTAAGTTATAAAGACTCTACTGACCCAAGCAGCTATGTGGCTCTAAATTTTCCACTTTATTTACAACTTCCTTTCTCCTACGGACACTTATTACTTGATAAAACTATTTATCCCCACAATACAAAAGAGTCTGTGGCAGTTTGAGGGGAAGCTAGTGTCCTTCAATTTTGCTTAAACTTATTTTTCAGGTTGTGCATTGCCTATTAATCCAAAGAAAAAGATGGAAAATCCATGGGTGAGAGAGTCCCAACCCTCATCTACATGGAAATGAACCAGACATAGGTATTAGATGAGGAGATGTCACTCCTTAGGTTCTACAGTAATAATTCTCACTCTTTCTACAAGAACTCAAAATTTCATTCTTTAGTTATTAAGATTACTGTTTAATTTGGAAGATACAAAAATAAATAGTATTTAAAGTTAATAGTGTTTAAAGCTAATTATATATATGAATAAAAATCATGTCATATTATACATATCAATCACGGTGAAGGACTACTCTTAGGATGAAATTTGTTTTCCAGAATCTTCAGAAACCAGATACTCTTCTGCAAAACATCAAGATCCACTTTCCTTTCATGGAAAATTTGCTCATCTCAAATCTTACAACCAGAGTATCAGAAGTAAACTGCCATCCAACAAACATTAACTGAGAATCTCTTATATAAGAACCAACTATTTTTTGAGACAAATATAAAAATGACTTTAAGTCATTGCTTTGAGAGAGTTTATAAACTATTGAGGTAGAAGAGACACACAGTGATTCTAATACAGGCTAGAGTGGATTCCGAGCCATAGGTGAGGCCCAAACAGCTATAGGAATTTACTAAAAGAGGCAGGCATCAGCTTATGGAAAAGAGAGCATTTGCCTCTTCTTAAGAAGCATGTTTTTATAATGTGATCCATGCTGATTAAAACTACTAAAGTGAAATGAGCAGTGGATTGTGTCCCCTGTTTATTTTAGCTATATTTTCTTTTTATTGAGTAATAGCAAAGTCTATTTTTCTTCTCAACAAGTATTTGTGGCCAGTTTGAAGAATCTATTGGATTCAACATCAGGCAAAGACAAGTATCAGTGTGGAGAGAAGCAATGGCAATGCAAAGACATATAAATGAGAATGGAAAAGACCCTACTACATGAAAAATAATATACAACACTGCTGACGGTGAAATTAAAGATTATAAATGCAGACTTGGAATCAGACTACTCCATGTTTGAATACTAGTTGTGTGGCCTTGGGCAAGTAACTTAACTTCTCTCAGCCTCAGGTCCACATATATGAGCAGAACCTACCTCACAGGGTTGTGTGACTATTTAAAATGACACATAGTATGTGGTAGTGTTAAAGGAAGAAAGGAAGGGAAAGAGGGAGGGATAGTGGAAGGAAAGATAGAAGGAATGGGAGATTTTTTTAAAGCTTGGGTCAGATCATAGAAAGCTTTGAAAATCTAATTCACTGAAATTAATATAACTAAGAGATGAAAGTAAACTAAAAAGAAGAAATTGAGTTACACTGGAAAGATGGCTTATTAGATGAGAAAAAATATATCCATAGTAAGCAATGCTAAAATGTTATATTTGTATAACATGTTTTTATAATATGAACCATGATTACTGAAGCTTCTAAACTAATGAAATTTGTAGGTAATTGTATCCCTGTTTATTTTAGCTATGTTCTTTTATTGAGTATTAATGAAGTCAATTACTTATGACTAATGTGAACACTGTAATAATGAGCGTGCTTCCCAGGAATCAAAGTTCCCTGATGCTGGGCCATAGGAGAACATAAAAGCAGTGGTACTCCCACCCCATGGGCTTAGGTGCTATACCTGTGACCAAAGCAGTATGGCCTGGGGCAGACAGTCCAACTGGTCATCCCACATCAATGATGGCTACCGTGTGACTGACACAATGTGTTACCCTGGCACTTTCTGATGACAAAGGTCCAGAAAAGTAGTACATCTTTAGTTTTCTGCCCTTTATCTGCCCTGATAATCACAGCAGAGTAGGCTCCACTGGGTAAGCAGATACCACAGGCTAGTAGCCATCACCCCCAACCCCCCAAACTGAGATTATTTTCATGAGAGTCTACCTTCTTGGCTGATCAGAGAATACATGAGGTGACTGATGTGACAACCTCAATAGACTACAGACAGCTAAAGGATTAGTAAATGTTAATTTATGTAAAAAGCAATTTCTATGTTGAGGCTCTTTTTGTATTTCCTTATGGAAAGAGAAATATCAATAATGTTTTGTACAAACTGACACTGATAATAACAGTGTCACAAACACCGAATAGTAGCACCAAATATCAATAATGTTTTGTACAAACTGACACTGATAATAACAGTGTCACAAACACCGAATAGTAGCACTGTCCTGGATAATCTGCTAAGTGATCCGCATCCATGACTTCATCCCACCCTCACACACCCTGTAGGTAGAGGTGATTACTTTGATTTTAAAGGTAATGAAACAGAAGTCAGAACTTTCCAAAGACAGAGCTGGGACGAGAGGTAAAATCTGTCTGAAATTCCTGGCCCATGCTTTAACCTTTAGAGAACTCTGCATGTGGTAGCATGTCAGCATCCCGTGGGGGGCGGGGGGGGGGTAGTCGGTGAGGGGGGCGGTTTCAAAAGCTAGATTCCTGGGTCTCCCCTCAGACTTACAGAAACAAGCCTTTATAAGCTTTTAGGCATACCCATGGCTAAGGACTAGCATACTTCAATACTAGTTAAAGTGTGTTGGGCAGAATAACATTACTCAATTATTACTCAAGAAGGTATTCTGGGGGCTTTGGTGAGCCCAGAGTTTTTATGATTTCAAAGCATACAATAAACAGAGTTAATTATTTTGATCTGCCCATAACTCCTACAGAGTGAGAAACAACTGACAAATTGTTGGGCTGAGCAAGACAATGAGGCGGAGTGGGAAAGTGTTCACTTGTCACAGGGAGGTGGGACCTGAACTGTTCCTCAATTGGAGAAGTGAAGATGAAACACAATGTGCATGTGCCTATTAATCTTCCTCTGCCTGGCATATAGTAGAAACTTAATAAATACTTGTTAAATGGGCCAAAAAATGAGTGAAGGACCAACTCCCTCCAGCTGGAAGTAATTTCACTTTCCACTAAATTCTCTGTACTTTTTTTTTTTTTAATAACTTATTTACCACATTCTGCCTTGCATTCCTGCCTTTTGAAACCAAGTCTCATTTCTACCGGAAGATAAGTGTTCAGGGGCAAACTCCATCTTTCTCAGCTAGGTCTCCCCCTCTACCCCTAGCACAGGGCACAGCAGTGACCCCTAGTAGGTACCCTCAATGCTGAATGAGTATCTAGCTTGATTCCAGCTGTGACCTGATTCACATATATGGCTCCTGGCTAGTCCCAAGGCATAACCCTACCAAACCTTCCCGCGCCATGGAATAATTGTGGATTGTGGGGATACAGTGGCCGAGAGACTTCGTATAGAAATCATTAGGAGTTTGGCAGACCTCATTGGAGCACAGGCTTCAGAAGACCATGGCTCTGGGAGAGCGAACCTAAATATCAGATGTGGAAAAGTAAAGGCATCATAGCAACAGATAAAAGGCACTTTAGTTTTGTTTTCCCAATGTGCATTGTGCAAATCACATATGTTCATAAAATTAGAACCATGGTTAAGAACACCCTGAAATATCAAAGACAGTGACACCGACCCAGGAATGAATACTTCCCACAAAAAAAAGGGCTCATCCCTGGCTAGAGCGCCTGAAACAGTAAATATAAACGGTAAGGGTATGGCACCTTCTCTTCACTGCCCCCATCCCACCTCTGTAGCTCTTTACCCTTGTTGTGTCCCTGCATGATACCTGAGTGGCTTTTTAATGCCTTGTGTTGTGCTGCTTTTTGCTGTTTCACACCCCATTATCCCACTTGATCTTCACACTGTATGATGTTGAAAGACCAAAGATCATCAACCCCATTTCTTGGATGAGCTAAGTTAGGCTCGAGTTGCATAATATGAATAAGGATATCAGAAAGTGGTTGAATACAAAATAGACACTTACTCTGTGGAAGGAACAAAAACACATGAAAGAAGGCATGAATCTCCAGCTGGAAGTAAATTCATTGTCTCCAAATGTCCCAGAATTTGATCTTATCTTGTTTACAAATCTCTTTGCTCTACATCACAAACCTAAAAGAGTTTATGGGCTTCTCAGGGGGCCAAAGTGATGGCAGAGGGTGGGTAGATCCCCAGTTAAAAGATGATATCATTAAAATGTTTTAATAACATCTGCAGAGACTAGACTGCACATTTCAACAGGTAATGAATGGGGTCCCTACAGGTTGTGGGGGATTCGGTCCATGAGAAGTACAACTGAGGGGGACGACAGGCAAGATACACAACAGGAATAGAAGGCATGTTTTGAGCGTTGTCTTTTAAAGAGGGATTAAGATGAAAAATGCTGATGGTATATTCAGGGTTCTCTCACCTCGAGAAGTCAAAAGATGATTCATAAAAACTAAAATAAAAATTTATTTAAGTTATTTTATCTGTTATAGAAAAGGGCATTTTTGAGGAGTAAAAATATATCAATGACTCAAAATGAAGCTACAGTATTGTTTTAAAATTGCCTTTGGAAACTGGCAAAAGAAAATCCACCCAGGGCAGGTCTCTGTCCAGGAGCTCTGCAGCTGCATCGCCTCAAGTCTGGGGTGACACGTCGCCAGTGATTCAGGGTCGGACCAGTGATTATCCAGAGGACAACAGTGACACAAAATTTTCAGAAAAAGGGGCCAAGTCCACCCAGTCACGGCTGACAACGTGAGAGGCTTCCCGGAGCATTGAGATAAGGCCAGGAGCCCGAAGCCCAGGAAAGACCTCCGCGACACGCAGGACCATAAGATATAGCCAGGTTAGGTTCCTCACAGAGACATGCCCTTTGTAAATCTTAAGGTTAATCTTAAACAGTTCAAAGTCTAACCACCAGTTGAAAATTTGGGTCTCCCTGACTCAGTACTCGGTCAGCTGGTTTCTCTTCCACTTGCAAATTTCTTTAACTGTGTTTTTTGTTTGTTTGTTTGTTTGTTCTGTTTTAAGGAAAAGGTAGGGGGAGTGAGATCGAAGAGAAGCTGTCCGGGAAGTCCGGAGAGGCCCGGAGGAAAAGCTCTGACCCGGACTGAAAGTGCGTCCAAGGTCAACGCACTACATCCAGTCGCACGTCTGCACCGACTGCAGAGCGAGCGGCAGTCTGGGGGTGCCCGGCGGGAGGTTAGTTGGGGATACTGAGTTGCACGAAAAAGGCATGAACCGGCCCCGGGGATGCTCGAAAGCGCCCATCGGCTGGAGCCGAGGGTGTCTGCGTCCCCAGCGCATCCCCGCGAAGCCCCTGCGCGGGTAACGACGGCGCGAGCGGGTCCAGAGCTCCGCGGGCGGCCCCTGGGTCGGCAGGTCCAGGACCCAGGCGGTAGGCGCCCCGTGCGGAGCCCCGCGGTCCGAG
>NW_011888783.1:15626678-15628830 GCF_000151845.1 Pteropus vampyrus | reverse complement strand
CCGGTCCCCCCACCCCGCGGCCCCGCCACATGTGGACGCGCCGCGAGGCCGCTGCTGGCCCTTGGCCTTCGCCTCTGGGCGCCACGCCCGCTCTGCTGGTTCCGAGGCTCAGCCCCATAGCCTCGGTTTTCCCCAGAGAGGCGTGGTGGGCGTGGGGTGAGTAGGAGGCTGTGGCGTGTGTGTTGCTTCGTCCCCAACCCTTGCGCAGTGAGGGGACACAACGGCTTTTGCAGAGCAGAGGGTAACGAAGGAGTGTCCAAGGGCGCTTTCCCCCAAAGACTGCACCCTTTCCAGCTTCTGCTGCTGGAGCGCCCCTTCCCCTGAAAGCTTTGTCCCATCGCCTTCTCCTCTGTTCTCAAAAGAGAGAGTCCAGTTTTAAGACACTTTAAGTTCAAATGCACTTTAAAAAGTAAATTTTAAAATGGAATGGAACCTACTGTTAACCTAAAAATAAAAGACCAATGTGAGAGGAAACAAGCATTTATTTGAGATCCAAAAGAATAGCAATTTGGGAAGCACTGATTAAAACAAAAACCCAAATAGTTTTTCCACTGGGGGTGAAGGCAAGCGGTTTTTATGAGAAAAGGAAGGGGAATAATTACATGAATAGAAAAAAAAAAAGGCATTTCTATTGGTGTTCATAAGTCAAGAGAAGAATTTCAATAGGTGCAAATAGGCTGAGTTATTCTTTAGCTATACGTGGTGGTGCTGATTCTAAAGAATGTCTTTAATTTTCAGTCTGGTAGTCAGAATGTCTGCTTTTCAGTTAGCTTTGCAAAGAATTGTTTGGAATACAATGTTGGTTTGGCCTAGTCTAAAGATTATTTTGCCAAATTTAAACATTCCAAAGCTTTGAGGAATAAGATGTGCAAGGAGGTTCCTCTGGGGTGGCAGCTCTGACTCCATTTTTAGATGGATCCATTTATATTATTTTTTACATTTCTCCCTTTTGGTCAAGATCTTTCCCTGAAAGCATCTTTCTCTGATCAACCATCAGAAAGCTACACTAATCAGTTATTGAAAGCATCATCGGTCCCCCATTGCTGGGAACGCTCATTCCTGGTATGTCATGTCCCATGTAGGAGGGAATGTTGTTTCCTTAGGAGCCTTGGACGACATTTGAGCAAAAATGCCAGAACAGAGGAAGACTTTCCTGTTATGTTCCTTTTAAAGACAAACATTTTCTGAAGTTTCTCGAAATTTCTCATATGAAGTCTCATAAGCCTTAGTAATCATCTCAAAATGTTAAGCCATCATTATCTGAGTGGTGTCTTTATGTATCAGCTATGCAAAACAAAGTTTTATAACAGCAAAAATTTCTATAATAACAAAATAGTAAGTTCAATTCGGAGAATAAATCTGAACCAGGAAGCAATACCTGAGGATCTCAAAGAACTATGGATGTCAATGGGCATTGTATTTAATCATTTAGTTTGTGCCTGGATTTTATCTAGTTCCATCTCTACTTCACTAGAGGTGTTTTATCCAAATGCAAAAAGAGATATTAACAATAGAGCAAAACCCATCTTGTTCAGCTAAGATAGGGTCAAGGGCAATTCTCTTGTTTAATACAACTTGAGCATGGGATCTAAAGATTTTTTTCTTGGGCAGCTATTGCTTTGGTGATATATCCAGCAATTTCTTCTAAGGTTTTGATAAGTACCTAATTATGTGTTCATTCGCTGCAACATCAGCCAGAGGAAAAAGTATTCTTTCAAACCTGACCTTCCCTTGGGTTGACTTCACCAGGTATTGAAAACCCTTAACTATGTGTGCAGTGAGTTGCATGTTTTGACCTGTGAAGTAGGTTTAAAGGTGATGCCCATTGGAGAGTTATCTTGGCAGGCAGAAATTAAGAGGAAAAAGGAAACAATAACTATTATAGTGAGCACTTAGTCTCTCATATTAATTGTGAGATAGGAAGGAACTAAAATAAGAAAAAATGAAAAATAAAGGTTTAGAGTATATAGGCCTGGTCCAGAATCTTGGGTTAGCCATCCATAACAGATGCTGTTTGATTCACTTCCTAGTAATTTTTAATTTCAAATCCTTTGTTGGTTGAGCAGTTTAGTTGGGTGCAGGAACTGTCTTTAAATGGGAAACATGAGTCCAATGTGAGAGGAAACAAGCATTTATTTGAGATCCAAAAGAA
>NW_011888783.1:15618486-15624733 GCF_000151845.1 Pteropus vampyrus | reverse complement strand
CTCTTGTTCTCTTATCCATTCAGTAATAACCAACTTATTTTAGGCCTAAGCATTTTTTTTTTTAATTCCCTCAAAAAAATGTATCTCCATACCTTATACCTTCTATTATGGAAAACATATTATTTTTCTATCATCTTATTTAAAATTTTTAACCCTTAGAAATCTTAGTTTGTAGTGAAAACTAAAAAGTAAGCAATTGTGAGTAGTCATATTAGCATTCTATAGATTGGCAAACCTCTGAATACGTTTCATAACCTCTAGAAACATATTTTATATGCTTCCTCAAGAACACGACACATTTTTATTAACAAATTTAAACTTATCTTTTAGTTTCTCTGTACTAGGAAGCCCAAAGTTGGTAAACTTAGACTAACTTTGCAATTAATATTTTAATATATTATCTTATTTGAAAATGATCTAAATATTCAATAAATTTCTATCATTTAATTCAAATAGCAAAACTTTAAAGCTTCAAGTTACCAGATTTTGGGAAACTATTCTTAAGTACATATATCATAACACATATAATTATTGCTAAAAAATTTCACCAAAAAAACTTTTATTCCACTTACATCTATCTAATTTATTAGTTCTTAACAATTAGGTTTCGATTACTTATGGAAATTTTATCATACTGACTTATTTTTCTTGCTGACATATTTGTAAGCCTAAGTATAATATTATTATGTTTAATACAAATAACTCTAAAGACATATCTTTTTAAATTAACTTTGATACCAAATATTTTCCAGAATCCGAAAACATTTGGGTTAATTTCTATTATATTTCTTAATTCATATAAGACTTAATTCATATAAGTCTGATAGAATCAAAAATTCTATCAGACTTTTAGTTTCTTTAAGTCAATTAAACAGAGCTCTTTACAAAACCAATTTTAGTAATATTCTCTGGAGTTAAATATACATACACATGTACAGACAGATGCAACTAGAGACCTGATAGTTTCTTTTTAAAATGTCAGTCATGAGACAGGTACAATAATGCAAAACCCACTAATTTATAACTGTCATTAAAAAGTAAGTTTCATCGTTTAGATGGCTAAGACTTTTACTGTTTCAGATAAGAATTTTAATGTTTGTATTTGTCTTTGACAATATTTAAGGATGCTGAGGGATTGCTTAGGCAAAGAGAACCTTTTAGGAGCTTGTGCTTTTAAATGTTCTCTCTTAATTTGTTTTCCCTTTGATTTGCTCCGTCACAAGCAGTTGTAGACTGTTTATATTCCTGATTAACTACAGGAAGGCCTGGTGAGTTGCTGAGGAGGCCTTAAAAAAATTCTATCAGACTTTTAATTCTACCAAATTTCTGAGCACAGGATTACTAAATTCTTTGAATTATCTTGTCAGATCTCAGGCGGGACAAATAGTAAATATTTTTGACAATATAAAACAATTATGTGGACCCAAGAAGGTGCAAAGTTTAGTACCTTCCAGAGTCATTCCCTCTGATAGCTACAAGAAAACCTGGGAGCCTGCCTGTCCCCAAGGCAAGCAGAAAGCCAAGCCAAGCCCTTAGAACACAAAAGAAGGCACTAGCTATTCCTAGGAGAGAAAGGATAAAAAAACAATTGGTCTTAAACTCTTGTTTTAGGCACCTCTTATATCTTTATTTTTTTTATTAGCCTTTTATAAGAGTCTTGCTTTTAAGTGCTTATATTAAAATTAAAATTAAAATTAAGACTTTGCTCAGATTGCCAAAGTTTCTTTAAGGATCCTTTTAGAGCTTTTCTTTTCTTTTCTTTTTCTTTTTTTTTTTTTTTTTTTGCCATTTTGTCTTTTAGAAACTTCTACATATCAGTCAAAGAATGCATTAGTTTGACCTCAAGAAATTTAGAATCCTTTCTTTAAAGGAAGGCCCTTGAGATAAACTTAAAGGTTTTCCTGACCGGCCATTAGAATTTTAAATTATTTTTGCTAAGTTGGCCCATTTTAATAAAAAAGCAGAAGAGGAGGGACCAAAATTTTTATACATATAAATTGCTAAGTTCCCAAAGAAGGAACTTTGGGGGACCTTTTAGAGGGTGAAGGTCCTATGTTCAAGACAAATTCCATGAATGCTGTTGTGGCTGCACAAAAAGTCAAAAGAGATGTTAATCAAAAGCTTCAGGTAGCTCAACTGCCAGAAGCACACTGGTACCTGCCCTTTCTGGAGGGCAGGGATCAAAAGGCAATTTTCAGGATGAAAGTAAAATTCTGTTGTTTTTTTTTTATTATTATATGCACTTTAATGGCTTTAGCTAAACTTTGGGTTTCTTGGAGCCAGACCAATATCTAAGAGGGATGTGCCATGGGGTTGGAGAGTGTGTGTACTTTTTTTTTCCTCATTGCACAGAATTTTTCTTGAGATTTCTGCTGTCAATCTAACCTGTTTCATGACCAGTCATGGGAGCCTTTGTTTGAGGTGGCAAGCACCCTAAATACTCTTAAATGTTTGACCCATGCCCACCAATTTGTGGCTTTGGCTTCCAAGATTCCCTTAGCATTCGCTTTTACCTCATGTGCATGTAACCCACAGTAAAGTTTGTTTATATAGAGCTGGTTTGGTGAGATCTGCAACATGTCAGATTGTAGAGGCTGGCCAGGACAACAGGTTTATAGGACTCATGCCTGTGTCCTCCCCTATGAAATCTTCTTCTTGTGACAATACAACAGACAAAGACAAGGCAAGGAAACAAAAGAAAAACTGAACATTACAAGATGAGTACTTACCCACCAGAGAAAAATTCATGTGAGCGTTCATCCCCGAGGGCAATTCTTACAAGTGTGAGAGCTATGCAAAGTCTCTCTTGAAAATAAGATTTTTTTTCTCATGTATTAGCAAGTTGTGAGTTGCTCAAATCCTAGGAAACCTTTCATTGGTGAAGGAGATTTTCTAGTGGAAAAAAAATCTCTCATACAGTAGCAAACACCTGTAGTAGCAGCTGCACAGCAGCACTGGGATAATTATCCCTAGGGCAATCACCCTCCTTGTAGGGGGAAACCTCTCCCAATCCCAAATAAATGGGCTAACCTCAATCAAAAAGGAGGAAGGTCCCATCCCAAGAGGGCTTTATGGTTGGGGAGGCCGCGGTCGTGGAAGTGGTGAATGCAAAAGAGGCTCTGTAGGCTGTACCTGATTCCCAGGATGCTGGTTTATGAAGATGAGGCCACTTTAAGGTCCCACTTCTGACACCAGATATGTTAACCTAAATATAAAAAGGCCAAAATGGGAAGCAACAAGCATTTATTTGAGATCTAGAAGAATAGCTATTTGGGAAGCACCGATTCAGGCAGAAATCCAAATAGTTTTCTGATTTAAGGGGTGAAGGCAAGGGGTTTTTATGAGAAAGGGAAGGAGAATTATGTGAATAGAAAAAAAGGTGTTTCTATTGGTGTTAGTAAGTCAAGAGAAGAATTTCAATAGGTGCAAATAGGCTGAGTTGTTTTTTAGCAATACATGGTGGTGCGAATTCTAGAGAATGTCTTTAATTTTCAGTCTGATAGTCAGAATGTCTGCTTTCCTGTTAGCTTTGCAAACAATTATTTGGAATACAATGTTGGTTTGGCACAGTCCAAAGGTTACTTTGCCCAGTTTAAACATTCCAAAGTTTGGAAGAGCAAGGCAGTTCCTCTGGGATGGCAACTCTGACTCCATTTTGAAGTGGTTCTGTTTATATTATGTTTCATACCACAGAGACCCAAGGTCTCTACATGCATCTATCTTCCTGCCCATTCTGGGGATAACAGTGCTGCTCTTCCTGTGAAAAGATGCCAATTTTGCCCACAAATAGGTTGGGATTCTTTGAGTAGTTTATACTTTGCGACTAATGGGGATAGATTTATCATCAGCCACCTACATCCTCAAATACAGTAACATCAACAACAAATATTTGGAGAAAGCTGAGGTTGTGCTCCAATGCCAGAACTGTTATTATCAGGCTCTGACCAGCTTTGAAAGCCTTCACCTCCTGGCCACAAGGAAAAGTCAACACTCACCAAGACAACACAGATATTAGAATGTGTGTGTTTGAAAAGAACAAGTTACAATCAACATAATAACCATTTAATAATATTGCTTAAATACCTAGGCTGTGTATCCCTTTGAATAAAAAAAGAAAAAGTGGGAATATGTATACTTCAGAATTGATGTCATAGGCTGAGGAAGTTATTCATCCTTGATTTCAGGTTGTCTCTGCTCCTATACCATTCCCAAGTGCACAGTTGTACCTTGGCATGCTCTTAACAGATACAATAACCCTTCTGGGAAGGAGATTTAGTAACGTAGGTAAACTCTTCCCAATGACAAATTTTTGTTTCTAAATGTGTACCCATCTTTTAAAAGTTATATATATATTTGCCCTTCTTTTTAATCCATTTCTATGGTACTATGCGTATGTTATGATTTATATAAAATGAAGACGAGTGATTTTATACACCAGTGTATATATTATTCCAGACTTGAAAACAAACCAATAGCACTTATGACAGTGTGGCATGGAAGTTAAGCCCAGGAGCTACCTGGTTTCCTTGCTAACTTTCCAAGCCTCAATTTTTACTTTAGTCAAAATTCAGTCAAATAGGGATAACAATAGTTCCTACCTCCTAGGATTGTCATAAGGAGTAAATCCTTAGTGATAATCTCTCTAAATATGAGCAGTATAGTGGCACACAAGTAGAACAGGAATCTTTACTAATCTTTAATTCCCAGAGCTCCTGACACCGTTTGAGAAATTGATTAAATATTTGTTGGGATAAGAACTCTCTTGAATTTTTGTCTTTCAAAAATTTCTTTTAATTTTTTTTTTTGTTTTGGTAAAAGAAAATTAGGAAGGTAAAATACATTCTCCTCCCATTGTTTCATCATTGGAAGCCAAAAATAAATGGTGTTCTGAATTGTCCACTGTTTTAAATCATTTATAAAGCCAGTCATCAGTTGTCCAGAATGACCCTGGCTCTTTCTCCTCAGACCCAACACTTCTGTTCAATAAAGACAAAACCTGAATAGGATTTTATCAGTAGTAATTGTCTAGTTTCAATAAAGAGCTATGTTTATGTAAGATATTAATGTTTGGGGAAGCAGAGTGAAGAGTACATCGAAACATTTTTTTACTATTTTTGCAACTTAATTGTAAGTAAAATAATTTCAAGCTGAAAAAATTTAGAAATTTTTTTAATTAAAAAATATCAGAGCCTTAAATTCCATAGAAGATACCTTCTTCTTCCCTTGGGCGATGCCACATTATATCTTAAAATTAAGATATTGAATGAAGTTAGTAGCAGGTGAAGGTATTATGTTAAATCTTTGCAGTCATGTACACTTTAATATGAATGACTGAACAAGACAAATGGCTTCTTGAATGCTAATTGAAGACAAAGGCTAGAAATGTTATAATTATCTCAGGAAAGCTAGAGTAGGGAGGGGGATAGAAAGACATTGAGACTGGCAAAATTGAGATGTATTTACCAGAGCACAATATAATTAAATATATATTTGCTTACTGTTTCATAGCTACCATTTTGGGACTCATCCTGACCTCTAAAGTAGTCCTCTGGTGCCTTAGAACTTCTCCTCCTATAACGACTACTTGTTAATTGCATTACTTGTTAAATGCCTGTCTTCTCCCATAGACAGGAGACCCAGTTTGGGGGAAGGGGCATGCAAAGGGAACTGCCTGCCTGGTTCCCCACAGTATTTCCAGCACCTGGCACATTCTTAGTACTCATTATCACTTGATGAATGAATGCTAAGCACCAAGCTAGGCCCTTTTACACGTCGTGTCTTATTTAATTCTCACAGAAACTTTGTGGAATAGATATGTGTCCTCATTTTACAGATGAGGAAACTATAACTTGAAGAGCTTAGGTAAGCTGCCCAAGGTCACTCAGTTTGTGAACTTCAGAATCCAGATTGTTTGGACACTAATACCCTTGCTGTAACTACTATGCATACTGCCCCTTGACTTTAATTCCTGTGTTTGTTCCACCTCTGAGCTTCTGCTGGTGTGAATGGCCTGAATTGACTAGCATCCAGATTCCTTGGTGCCAAATATCAAAAGAAGAAAATACTATGTTTATCTTTATAGAGAATTATTGGGGTTCAGGTAGATCTGGTTAAAGGCTCTATACTGGCTTGAGTGATTTGGGTTCTGTCTTGTGAATTAATGCAGGAAGGAAATGGAATGCTGTGTGGGACAAGAGCACCATACCATGTTCAGCCAGGGTACCAGACAGAGAGTCACGATATGTGG
>NW_011888783.1:15615305-15616813 GCF_000151845.1 Pteropus vampyrus | reverse complement strand
AAACAAATCTTCTCAAGTGAGGTAATACAGGAAAGCTTAATAAAGAATTGTTTACAAAAGTGTTTAGGAGAAGGAACAAAGGATGGTGCCCTTCTCCAGGGCTAAAACATCAAGGAGCCATCGCTACCCCAAGCCTGGCGGGGTGGGGGGATCGCGGGGTGGGGGGGCGGTATGAACCAGAACCGGGAGAGGGGAGCATCAGTTCTAGGTGAGGAGTTGCTGGCAGGATTTGTGACCTTCAAAAGGAGAATGGTGCCAAATGGAGTGAGACTAGAGGAATAAATACCCTGACTTTACTCCTCTTCCGCCAATATCACCCATCGTGTGGGCCCAGTCAGGAGCCAAAGAACAAGGAAACCCACCTGCTGCCTGTAATACAGGTCGCCCCCCCCCCCCGCCCCGCTTCCCTCCCCCAATAAGGACTAAAGGGGCAAATGGGAAATATCCGGCATGGGCAGGCACAGCTATTCAGTAACGGGATCTTTCTTTCCTGGGGACATGACACCATGGTTCTTTACATGAAAGAGGAACTGAAAGGCAGTTAATCCTGAGTTTCCAGCGTAGGAGTCAGAGAGGGTTGGCGGCGGGGAGCTCAGTTCCAGAGCAGTTTTGCCTCTGCAGAGGCTTCCATCTGGGCCAGTGAGGGAGATACAGGGAGTTACACTCACAGCTGACAGGCAGGTCTGAAGTAAGTGTCTCAGGAAGCAAATGTGGGCTGTAGGTTTTAGTTATCTGGGGAATGGCTTTAATGACACGAAAGGCATGTGTTCTGCTCGCAAAGTCTGATGACTCTGATGATTCATCTTTGCTTCATAGGTCAGGTGCCAGCACAGGTAGCTTCGAAGACCTTAGGGGCTTCCAAAGACACAGCTTTTTCAAATACCATTCTCCCATTACAAATGTCTAGACACCTCACTTCAGTGAAACAGGCAGGGCAGCTCGAGAAGTGGAACCTTAATACCATGACCAGGAAATGGGGTGAACCCAGGACTCAGGGTGGGCCTTTCCCTTCCTAGTCTCTACGTCCACAGGAAGTCCCCACGGGAGTCTGGGCATGTTTGAACAGTTGTTTCCATGCTGAAGTGGAGGACACTGGAAGTGGGGGGCAAGGAAGGCTGAAGGTATTTAATATGTTTATTGCGGCAAATTTATATTTATTTTTTAAAATATTTTATGAGGGTGCTGTTCAATATGATTGATCTGAAAGACAACCCTTTAAATGGTGACAAGGGCACTTGTTAAACTATCCCAAGAACATTGTGAAGAATGATAATGTGTCACAAACCCAGAAGAGTGATGAACTCAACCTTCTGTACTATAATTTTTAAAATTACAAAGGTAAAATACATATTAAAATATAAAACATATTAAAATTGCAACATAAGGTTAACAAACAATCTATGAGATGGGATTGGCTATGAAAATCTGTAATTTGCAAAGATTAATTATCTGTGTTAATATAAAAATGTTACTAATCTTAAAATTTTTTATATCTTCAAATATATATA
>NW_011888783.1:15613784-15615255 GCF_000151845.1 Pteropus vampyrus | reverse complement strand
ATGCAGGAAGGAAATGGAATGCTGTGTGGGACAAGAGCACCATACCATGTTCAGCCAGGGTACCAGACAGAGAGTCACGATATGTGGCAGGGGGGCGGGGGGAAGGAGTCTGGCCAGCTGCTTTGCACCCAGTGGGTTGTCAGCACATATTTAATAGATTTACAAGTATCCAGAACTGAAAGGACTGAGCTATTGAGAACTGAATATTTTACTTATTTGCACTACACCTTACTCCAAAAATAACCTTAAGATGGTAAAAGTTGAATATGATGAAATTTAAACCTTAATCTGGGGTAGAAAACTTCTTAAATACTTTACATCTTCATCATCTTCTTTCTTTACTAAAAATATGTTTTTATTCTAAACAATTCAAGTGTTCATAAGCTCCTGGAAGTCACTGCAGTCCTTGCCACATGGCCTCCTCTGTCTTCAAAGTCAGCAATGGAGAATATATCCCTCATGATGAATCCCTCTCATGCTTACAGTATTTTTTGTCAGGAAAAGCTTAGTCCCTTTTAAGGGCACAGCCGATTACATTATGTCCATTGAGGATAATCTCTCTATCTTCAACTCAACTGATTTGAGACTTTAATAACATTTACAAATCCCATCATAGCAATATTTATATCAGTGCATGACTGAACAACTCAAAGAAAAGGTGTGTACCTCAGGGGGTGAAAATCTAGGGGGCCAGCTTATAATCCTACCTACCATAGCAACGTTTATCTTTCCATTTCCCTAAATTTAAATCTATCTCATTTATTTCATAGCTACATAGTCTTTCACTGTATGATGTGTTCTAATTCAAACGAATCCCTTGTTGGTGGCCATTTATATTATTTCCAGCTTTCTGCCTTTTAAAAATGCACAATAAACATTTATGTTCTTAAATGCCTGTGCACCTATGTACTTCTGTAAGTTAGTATTCTAGAAGTGGAATTACAGGGTGAAAGGGTTTGCACCTTTTGAGAGAGACTGTCAAATTGCTCTCCAAAATGAGAGGACTACTTTGTATTTCCAATGACAGTATATGAAAATGGAAATAGGTAATTCTTACAAACAATTAAATTCCCTTCATAAACTGTTTCATCAGGAGGCCATAGTGTAATGGTTAAGTGCATGAACTCTCAGGTTGTCTGGCTACCAGTCTTGAGTCTTTGATTTCCTAACTACATGACTTAGGGAAGGTGGCTAAGCCTTAGTTTTCATACCTCTAAATTGAGGATGATAATAATGACACCTCTTTGTATTAGTTATTAGTTGCATTTATGTTCTGTGTAACAAATTCCCCAAAACTTAGTAACTTAAAACGCACAAAATTATTATCTCGCAATGTCTATGGGTTAGGAATCTGGGTACAGCCTAGCTGAATGTTTTCGACTCAGTGTCTGTCATGAGGCTGCAGTCCCGATGCGAGCCAGGGCTGCAGTCATCTCAAGGCTTGGCTGGAGGAAATTTACTTTTGAGTTAA
>NW_011888783.1:15607308-15611139 GCF_000151845.1 Pteropus vampyrus | reverse complement strand
TGTTTTAAATTTAAAAAGTAATGATAAATGGTGGTTAGCAGTGTGCTAATTAAAAAATAATTTTTAATGGACCATATTTATTATAGTCCTCTTGAAAAGAATACTTTCATTGCATTTTTTAAGTGAGAGCAAACATGTTTTGTACTATTAATAAATAAGACACTTTAAAATATTGTTTATCTTTAACTCATTTGCTTTAATTTATATTTTGTGTATAATGTACATAATGGATTATTGCAGTAATACGTTATAATCTATAAGTAAATGAATTATCAATCTATTGGAGGGTACATCCTCAAACATTTTTATCTATGCTGTGCACATTCAAAATATTTGGCGCTCTCAGGACTAATGCTTTCCCACAAAGAAAGTAAACTACCTAAGGCTCAGTGAATCCCTTAGAAGTTGGTGTGGGAGGGTGAACAACCCAGTTGCCTTCCTGGGGGTGGAGGCAATACCAGCCAGCAGCATACATGGTTCAGAGCAGCAGTCATGAGTAGGGGCTGAGGGACTTGGTTTATGAGGAGAGCATAAAAGAACTGGAATATTCATGACCTGAGCAAGTGACATGCACTGGAAAGCCAGGTCGTCTGGCAGGATGGGAAGATGAGCAGCTTAAATGGGCTCTTCATAAATGAGGTAAGTAACAGCGGGCACGGGGAAGCCAGCAAAGTTTCAAAATGGATAAATTACGTCAGCGAGGTCAGTTCTGGTGGCATCGTGGGGCCTGTCAAGAGCCATAATTCCAGGCTTCACATCAAGGGTCACTGAAGTGACTGACAAACGCCTGTGGGCTGACCAGAGGGAGTAGACTGAGAGGAGCTTGAGGGGCCGTTGAGGTCTAGCCCGCCAGAGGGGGAGAAAGCAGCTCCCGGTTTTTCATTCATCACAGAATGAAATTAGGGAATGAAATGGCCACTTCCTGATCTGTAGAGAGAGAGCACTCCCAGGGCATCCACCAAGTAGAGAAAACCCCCAATGCAGCCTCTGGTCCTGCCAGATATAGCACTGGTTTCACGTGGCCCTTGACAACGAAACTCTTTCTTTACACAATATCACGCAGTGCACCAAATATGTAAAGCGGACGAAGGCAGAGCTGTGCTGATGGAAGGGCAGTGAGGGCTGCAGAGTAGGAGCTGGGATCTCTGTCCAAGTTTGACCTTCCCAAACGGCCCCTGAGGCATGATTTGAGAAACACTGGAGGAGCAAGTCCAAGCCCCTTGAGGCAGCATTCGGGAACTCCCTTGACATTGCCATTTTATTCCCCATCTCATCTTCAGCCACTCCTTGCTTTTACATTTTATGCCCCAAAGTATAGAGCTGCTTCCACACATCTGAGCTGTTTCATGCCTCTGTGCTTTGCTCATGCTGTTTCTTCTGCTTGGAACGCCTTTCCACTGGTTGCCTCCGACCCTGTCTTCAGAATTCACCCTTCATAGCACGTGTTCTGATAAGGCCTCTGGATGGCCATGGTGTAAGCCCTTGATGTGCTTATGTCTGAGAAGTTAACTTTCTGCTGAAATTCTTCCTCAATCTGTTACCTCCCAAAGGATAAAATCGTTTGAATCTGAGTCCTCCATTCCCATTCCAACACCTGGCTCAATTGATACAATTGTTTACATACTACCAGTTATCAGTTTAGAATACAAGGGATCCTTTCTGGAAAGCAAGTTTGAGAAAGAAATGTGTGTACGATAAGGAAGGGAGAGGCACAATACCTGAGAGGAGAGGGAAGAGGAGCTGAGGGAGGAGGGATGGAGAACAGGAAAACAACTGTGCCTGTGGAGTTTTGCTTAGTCATTTAAAGTTCACATCAGGTCTTGGGCTTGACGCACCTGGCACCACTGCTGCTGATTGAATTAGTGATAAGGTAACTGGGAAGATGTCTGCAGAGGGGCCTTTCTAGGATTAGGGGCCTTGTCTGCAGAGGGGCCTTTCTAGGATTAGGGGCCTTGTCTGCAGAGGGGCCTTTCTAGGATTACTTTCTGATTACTTGGCTGAGATGCTGCAGGCCTCCAGGGACTCTAACCAGCATAATAGACTGCAAAGGGAGACAGCTGAGCTAGAAAAGTTAGTTCCAGTCCCTGGGGGATGATGATAGATTGGTTAAGGACGCCTTCAGATCTGTCTGAAGGAAGAAATCTCTTACTGGAATCGTTTGCTCGTGGTTAGGGAGAGGGAGATGGAAAAGGCCTGAGTTTTGTATTATGAGAACCAGATGGATTCCAGGCCTCGCTTTAAAACGTTGAACCTTGGTGTCGTCCACAGGGAAAATGAGTTAGCAAAGCTTCCACTTTCTCCTTCACAGGCACATTGCCCCTGGCTGGCTTTGTGACCTTGTGTAAGTCCTTTTAAGTCTATGAGCCTCAGTTTCCTCATGTGTAAAACGAGGACACTGATTGTCTCCAACTTCATCTAATCAATGATAATTCATGGGAAGCTCGTAATACAAGGTCTGATATAGAGTAAGCACTCAATAAAATTAGCTATAGTGATTACTACTGACACTGTGACCCATTTGGAAAAGCTTAATGGAGGATGAAAAGGAGGTTAAACCACCTAGAGGCAAGGTAGCATAAAGCTTTGCTACCCAGAAAGTGACTGTGAACCAGCAGCATTGACATCTCATGGGCACTTTCTAGCAATGCAGATTGGGGCTCAACCCCAGGCCTACCAAGTCAGAACCTGTGGTGTAACTGGATTCCCAAGTGACTGACATGCATGTTAAAGGTAAGGAAGTGCAGACCACCTACCACTTACTCATTGTGTCACTTTGGGCAAGTTCCTCACGCTCCCTGTGCTTTTGTCACCACTCTACCTCAGAGGGTCCTGGCTGTGCTTAGATGACATGTGTGCTAAGTGCCTGGTGTGCCGCCTGCACATGGTATGTGCTCTCCTGGGCTTGCTGTCTCTGCTCTCCAGCCCCAGGCTTGGGGCCGCTGTAGTCCCCACAGAGCCTTACCCGTGGGGCCGTGGTTCAGCAAGAACCTGAATGCCAGGTTCACATCCCAGCTCCTCTACCTGCCTGTGCTACCCGGACAATCACCTAACTGTTCTAAGTCTCAGTTTCCCATCTGTTAAAATTGGAACAATGACTGCGCTTAGCTCTTTGGGATGCTGAAGCATTGAGTGAAATTCAAAGGTCCAGGCTGAGGCTAGTGTTCAAGACATGTTTAGCTTTACCTATGGGAATGTATTGATTAGAGCCCACACTGTGGGCTCAAGTGTACGCCTGTCCCATAGGAGCTCGATGCCTCTTGTTGCCCAGCCGGGAGGTGCAGGAACTCCCGGGGCGAGAACTCAGGTACCAGGGGGAACAAGACCCAAAACCTTACAGGCAAAGAAGGGAGAGAAGGCAGGCTTGGCCAGGTCAGTAAACTGGCCTGACTCCTCCCCAGGTGACTTACCTGATTCCCCACTAGACCCTGAGCCCCATGAGGGTAGGGTCCCCACTAGACCCTAAGCCCCCCTATCTAGCTCACCAGCAAGTTTGCGGAGTGGCTAGTCATGAGTGCATATTCCAGGTATACTGTGTGGATAAAGAAAGTATAGAAGAATACTAAAGAATACTAATTGTGTAGTTATAAACACAATGACCCAAGAGAAAGCCCTTCCTTGTCCTCTGTCTGTCCTGGGCCTGCCAAACGGTGCTGTTGGGACTGCAGGAAGGACAACTGTCATTCCTATCTCACTGTTGCCTCTAACACCCTATTCTCACAGTTCCTCTTGGTGACTTTGGTGTCACCACAAGAAGCATGTCCTTGTAAGGTATGAAGTCTCCCCAAACCCCATTGGGTTCTTTCCTTGAGGTTAGCAGAGAGGTTTCATCTA
>NW_011888783.1:15594441-15607258 GCF_000151845.1 Pteropus vampyrus | reverse complement strand
CCCCCCTATCTAGCTCACCAGCAAGTTTGCGGAGTGGCTAGTCATGAGTGCATATTCCAGGTATACTGTGTGGATAAAGAAAGTATAGAAGAATAGTTATAAACACAATGACCCAAGAGAAAGCCCTTCCTTGTCCTCTGTCTGTCCCGGGCCTGCCAAACGGTGCTGTTGGGACTGCAGGAAGGACAACTGTCATTCCTATCTCACTGTCGCCTCTAACACCCTATTCTCACAGTTCCTCTTGGTGACTCTGGTGTCACCACAAGAAGCATGTCCTTGTAAGGTATGAAGTCTCCCCAAACCCCATTGGGTTCTTTCCTTGAGGTTAGCAGAGAGGTTTCATCTATTTCAGCAAGATTGCGGGGTGAGGAGATCTCACTGCTCGGAGAAGAATCTTGAGCACAGTTTTGATTCCGAGTCCAGAAGGAAGAGACCATGACTATTCAAGGGGGGTGGGGAGCCCCTGTTAAGTTGGGGAGCCCCTGCGGAAGTCAGGGCTTCTGTTTGTACCAGCTCCACAGCCTCCCTCCTAAGAGGGGCAGCATCGGTGCCAAGAAGGGCTTCGAGTCAGCCGGACCTGCACCAGAATCCTGGCTCTGCCACTTCCTTGCTTCCAGTATGACGTTACATTAATTATTTATTTCTCCTGAAAATCGATTGCCTTGTCTGCAAAATGAAGACAACAAAACCTCCTGCATAGGATAGTCATGGCAATTAAAATTAAAATGAAAGATGCATTATAAGTACCCAAAGTGGGACACCTGGGGGCATGGATGGGACACCAGGACCTCCGGCATGGCCACGGCGTCCCTGACAAAGTGGCACATATGGTCTCCCTAGTTAAAGGGCACGTGCTAGGTGCTCCGTGAGTGACAGTGTCATTTTTATTGTTATATCTGCTTAACACAGAATTGCCGTATTTAGCAAAGAAAGATTGTCTGATATATTGCATAGGATGTACTTATTTTTCTGAAATTCAAATTTAACTGGATGTATTTTAACTGGCAATTCTTGTTTAAGAGTGTTAGGTCACAGCTAGTTAAATTATAAAGAGAAAACTCTGTTGGAACTAAAGGGATTGCCTCTGAGAAACAAACTGTTACATAGAATTTTTTCTCCCCAATAGACACGGGGTTATTTTGGAGCTGGCCTTAGGTGAAGGAGGGGAAGAGGAACCAGATGACAGTGAAGCAGGATGGCAGAAGGGGACGGAGGACCCTGGGAAGCCAGAGGGAAAGGTGACTAAAAGATCTGATGAGGAGCAAATGAAGACACACTTGGACCTTTTCAGGGCCTGGAGGTTTACTGAAGAGATTAAGGATTTCTTTTATCCTAGACTCTACGGTGTCAGAAAGAATTTGCTCCATCACCTTCTTGCCTGTCATGACAGGATGCTTGGGGGTGAGGGGGGAGAAAATGAAGAAGAGATTGGAATGGTAGGGGTCCAGGTGAGGAGTTGCATTTTCAGTGCCCCAAAGGCACAACTGAGAGCCTTTCTCCTTTCTATTCTGAGTCCTGGAGTGGGAGGGAAAGAAAGCCAATCTCAGCCCCTTCCTGAGATCAGGTGGCTCACTTGTGTGTGAAGATAATCAGGCAGAACAGGCTATTGGAAAGCCTTTCGTAAAAGCAAAGCAAGAGACAAGCTCTTACTCTGCTGTTATACTGGTGGTCAAAAGAGAGAAATGCCACTCTCAGTAAGTGAGGTCAATTCCTCCGTCTCTCCCCATCTTTCCCGTAGCCCATACAGGGCCACCCCGCACACTCTCCTACTGTCCTACCAACCAAACCGCATACTTGGACCAAGAAATTGGAGAAAGTGGAGGGCGGACATGAAGGCACACACCTGACACCAATCTTCTGCCCGCCTTTCCCTCCTGTGGGTTTTGGCACTAGCTGGTTTCCATTCTAGCTTCTGTTCCGGGGACATGATTTTTGATCATTCTCACATATTACAAAGCAAACCTGAGTGAGGGAATTATCAAATGAAAAGGAACTCTTGAATCAAGCAGAGGAAAAAGGTAGGCAGAAGATGTCAGGTGTGTGCCTTCATGTCCATTCTCCACTTTCCTTTCTCCTATTTCTTGATCCAAGTGTGTGGTCTAGAGCTAGAGTTAAATGTATTCAATCGAAGAAACTTCTTTATTCTGAGATTATGACCTTCCTACTTTTAAATTTTGTTTTTCATAAAGCAAAGGTCATAATAAACGATGATTTAAAAAACTGTGCACAGTTAGCAAAATAAGATATTGGCAACCTCATGTCAGTCTCTGAAAAAATGTTTTTAAAAATACTTTATGTGAAATCTCAAAGTCAGAGAAGCACTGATTTAGAATGTCGGCCACCCCAAGTGGCTCGGCCAGAGCGGCGTTCATTTTCAGGTACCTGACATGGTGCCTACGGGGAAAACCTCTGTAATCTAGCATCCTGTCATGACAGGCAAGAAGGTGATGGAGCAAATTCTTTCTGACACCATAGAGTCTAGGATAAAATAAATCTTATCTTCCACCGGTGGCCTTATTATACCACAGAAACTGATGAGAAAAATTCAACATGCACTTTGGTAGCATCAAAACAATGGCTACATATTCTATTTTTAGGTGTTATGTGTACAAAGTAGCGGAAATACAGTTCTCTATAAGAAACTTTTTAATTAGCTGTGGAGCTCTGTTACTTTCTGTTTTGGTTGAATTAAATTAAATTGAACAAATATGCATTTGGATACTAACTAGACACATGCAGCATGAGGGGCTGTGGGAAAATTAAGAGTAGATCAGACATAGGTTCTGTTTTCAAAGAGGTTACAATCCACTCAGGCGATAAGACACGAAAATTACTGGCCAATAAGGGAAGAAGATGGAGAGAGGCATGAGATAACTCGCTTTGGGGCTGAGGAGGGTGGTCACAGTTGACAGGGGACCAGGGAGGGAAAAGTGGCACCCAGGTGGACAAGACCATGTGAGCAATTGGGGGCAGCAGTAATCACCTTGGTATCTCTAGTGACAGGTACCCAGTAAGTGATCAATAATTAAGTAAATATTAATGGCAGTGGATGTATCAGTTAAAATAAAGAGTTATGAAGCACTATGTTTTTCTTAGACTTAAAGCATTTGAGAAAAACTCTTAGATAAAACAAGTTTTATTTAAGGGATGTTTTCCACACTTTAATTCAGTGGCCACAGTACTTATTTTTCAGCACAAGAGGGAGCTGCTGCCTAGTTTATTTAACCAAAATTAGCATTTCTTTATATTTGCCCATTTCGTCCAAAATTACAATGTCATATATTGTGCCTTTTAACCACCCTCTCCCAAAAGAGCCCACCAACCAAAAAATCCTATCACAATACAATGAAATTGTTATCGGTGGTGCATTATTTTCTAAAAGGAATTTCTCCTAAATTATATGATTAGTAGGGGGTGGGGTTTTGTAAACAGATACCCTAGACCAGGGTATCTGTTTACAAAACATGTTAAAACATTTAAAATGTTTTGTAAACAGATACCCTAGACCAGGCTGGAGGGTTCTTCAGAGCCCCTAAATAAATGCAGGGTTTCCCAGTGGTGGACGCTTTGCTCATAAAAATGCCTCAGGGCCTCATACATGGGCAACAAATCTGCGCCAATAGCCATTTCTAAGGGCCTGAGCTTTCACCGAGGTCAAAGCCTAGAGATGCTGACTGAGTCCAGGCCTTCAGATTAGGACATGCAATTTCTTTTACAAAGAGCTGCAAAGAATAGACTACGAAGTAGCCAAAATTCAGGTGTCTTAAATAAGAACACAGAACTTAGGTGGAAAATCAGCAAGTAATTATATAATTTTAAAGAATTTCTTGCTTTACTAAAAAATTCTCTACAAATTTTTCCCCATGGCAAGCTCTCTATTGCTTTACACTTAAAAAACAAAACAAAACAAAAAACCTGAATTACCAAAATCAAACCCACACACTATTTTTCAGAGATATCATTTCTAGCAAATAAAATGTGTACTGTTATCATCTAAAAACAGCCCCTTATAGATGACAACGTATAGATAATTTAAATGTGGGAGGTAGTATTATTAAGGTAAACAGAGATCAAT
The DNA here is from genome assembly GCF_000151845.1 of Pteropus vampyrus. Taxonomy (NCBI): domain Eukaryota; kingdom Metazoa; phylum Chordata; class Mammalia; order Chiroptera; family Pteropodidae; genus Pteropus; species Pteropus vampyrus. The sequence goes on along the minus strand of NW_011888783.1, from coordinate 15,603,183 downwards.
GTGTTTATAGCTATCTGTGAATAAAATAAAAGAGTTTAAAGTGAAAGAACATTTGCCCAATTCATGACCAAATTCAACCTTTGCTAAGAAATCTGAATTTCATCTTAAAGAGAAAAAATAATCCCTTTGGTCTTCCCAGAACTATTTCATTATTTATGATTCTTTTTGTAATAACAAGTCCCAGCTTTTTGCCATCACCAGTGGCCAGAGTCTCCATGTCTGAATACCTGTGTTTGTGTGTCACCTTCTACCTGTACTGTTATTTCCCTCTATTCACTTTTGGAGGGTGAAAACCAGGCCTTCTTGATTTTTGTGACCTACAAAATCTAGACTAGGGCCAGCAGTGGACAATTCCTTTATATTTAGAAAAAAATCACAGCCAAGGTTGACTGTGATAAATAGAGAGAAAGAAAATGGGCTCTTAATGCTAAGGGTTATGTGTTTGCTTGTTTTCGGTTGGTTGGTTGTTAAATCATAATGCTCTGGTCTAGAGGTAGCAGGAGTGGTGAGGAACGTGGACTCTGGATGTCTTGGGCTCAAATCTCAGCACTGCTCCTTCTAGCTGTGTGGCCTTGGGCAAGATTCCTGTTCCTTCCTTGTCTTGTTTCTTCATCTTGTCTTGTTTCTTGTTTCTTAGTAACACAGGATACTGCTGCTGCTGAAACTTATCAGTTTGGATTTGTTATTTATAAAGCATTCCGAATAGTGTTTGACCTATAGTAAATACTATTAGTGATTATAAAGTAGAATACTTATATTTAATGACATGTAGTCAAAATGTGCTTTTTTTTTTTACACCTACAGCATCTGGTCTTCCTAGGTGGTCTCCCATCCAAGTACTAACCAGCCCTGATCCTGCTTAGCTTCCGAGATCAGACGAGATAGGGTGTGTTCAGGGTGGCATGACCGTAGACCAAAATGTTCTTTGATTCATTAAAGACTAAACAAAGCTTTAAAGAAATATAACGGAGATGGGTTGATGAAAATAAATGTTCTGGAATGATATAGTGATGATGGTTACACGACCTTGTGAACAGATGAAAAACCACTGAATCGTACACTTTCAAATGGTGAATTTTATGGTATGTGAATATCTCAATAAAAATGTATAGAGAAAAATTCAATTCAACAAATATTTGTGGACACATAATAGGCACTCAAGCCTGTCCTGGGCTTGATGGAGGATACAAAGCTGCTTAGAACATCGTCTTTGGAGGGTTTTATTTAAGGAGCACCCACAGAGCGTCAGCCCTTTTTCCAGTGCTCTGGAGTCGGTATTTACATTTTTTACTCTGAAACTCAGAAGGGTTAAGTAACTTTCCAAAGTTCCCACAGGGAGTACAGGTAGCACGACCCCAACTTCCTTCTTCAGGGAGTGACAGGCTCGGTGAAGACAGAAGATTGACATTCATCATAAAATAATTAGTGAAGCAGCCATCACAGGAGATCTTGGGCCCAGTATATATGACAAGGAAAATCAAAAGGAGCACAAGACATGAGCAGCCAGGAGTGGGGAAGATTTCCTGGGGGCAAAGGCCTTTGAGAAGGACCTTTAAAGGTGGATAAGATTTGAGTGACACGCCTTAGTTGCAATGGGAGTAGCTGCCTTTATAGAGATGTGCAAGAAGTGTTCACAGACCTGCTTGTCCTAGAATTATGCATATTCTTAGGTTGTGAAGCCTATGGTGATAATATGGATAAACACAGACGAGTAAGAAATTCATACCGACACAGCTAAAGCCATAGGCATTTGTTTGGACCAGTCATACCAAGGTAGGATTAGAGAATGAGGGAACTCTAAAGACAATTTAGGCTGCTTAACTATTCACTTATCTCTTAATTTATTCAACACATTTTTCAAATACTTACCTAATACTTGAGAATATAAACATAAATACAAATTTTTTCCTTTGGAAAGATTCTAGGTTAGGAGTGGAAATCACACAGTCACACAAGAAAATACTATAAAGTGATACGTGGTATATAGCAAAAGGCTATAGAGAGGAAGATGGAAACAGGCTTAAAAATATTTTGTTAAGTTGATATTCAGAAAATAAAGATTGTTCAAGAGGTTTATTTTTCTGGCTAAAAAACATATACGATTATAAAACACCTTAGTAGGGCCTTCACTGGCTAATAGAGAGGGAAGAAATTTTGGGGTACCCCGAGGGTTGAGAAGAGACAGGGAGCCCCTCATTCTGCTCACTGCTCTCCCTCACACTGTAGGCCTCCGGGCGCCGGGTGGGTCACTTGCCCCTAAATGATTTAAATTTGAAGTGGGGCAATTTCTCTGCTGTATTCTTCAGGCTAACTTTCTGAGGGAAAATACTTTGGGGCTTGGTTCTAGGAGGGAGCGACACTCAAGGGTGTTTGTGGAAAGAGAGAGGTGAATATTCCCCCAAGGGGAAACTATTTTCTCAGTCGGTGCCCCATTTTCACACAATCCTAGGGAACATTTTCAAGGATAAGAAAGGAGCAGTTTGTGATTTAAAAAAACACTATTTATTGTGGTCAAATATACATAACACAACATTTATCACCTTAACCATCTTTCTGTATACAATTCAGTGGCATTAAGTATACTCACAAGGTTGTACAACCATCACCACTCTATACTTCCAGAACTTTTTCATCATTCCAGTCAGAACCTCTGTACTCATTAATCAATAACTCACTCCTCCCCCATCCCCTAGTAATCGCTATTCTACTTTCTGTCTCTGAATTTGACTACTCTAAGAATCTCACGTATGTGGAATAATACAATACTTATCCTTTTGCTTCTGACTTATTTCACTTAGCATCATGTTTTCAAGGTTCATCTATTGTAGCATGTGTCAGAATTTCATTCCTTTTTAAGCCTGAAGAATAATATTCATATTCATATACACATACACACAAGTATATATTTTGTTTACCTATTTTGTTTACCTATTCATCCATTGGTAGACCTTTACGTGGCCTTCTGGGACCAGGCCTTAACTAGAGAAGAGATTCCAAAGGTGAGAATCTTTCACTTGGAGACAGATTGATGGAACAGACATTTAGAGCCTGATGGAGCTACATGCTGTAATGTTATTCTATCCACACAGGCCAACTCTGTGGCTTCCAGAACCAGGGCAGGATGGGAAACTTGCTGGAGGACCTTGTTTTGGGGAAGAGTTGGCTTATTTGATGTAAATAGTACAAAAGCAGACATTAAGAAACCTGGTTTGTCACTAACTAGCTCTGTGACCTGAGGGAGGTCACCTCTCTGAGCATTCGTTTTCTTATCCTTAAAGTGAGAAGAAGAGAAATGATTTTTAAGTTCTTGAATCAATAGTCAGTCATGGGGAAGTATGATGTATTAGACAAACAGCAAATACTGTTTTTTCCTTCTAATTGTGGTAAAGCGTATATAACATGAAATTTATCATTTTTACCATTGTTTTCATTTTTTTATTTTTGCTCATAGTAAAATATACATGACATAAAATTGACCATCTTAGCCATTTTTAAGTGTACAATTTAGTGGCATTAAGTACATTCGCAGTGTTGTGCAATCATCACCACTGTTCATTTCTGGAAACTTTCCATCATGCTAAACTGAAACTCTACACATTAAGCAATAACTCACTCCTTCCCCTAAGCTCTGGTAACCACTACTCTACCTTCTGTCTCTATGAATTGGCCTATTCTAGGTAAATTATATAAGTGTACCCATGTAGAATTTGTCCTTTTGCATCTGGCTTATTTCACTTAGCATGTTTTGAAGGTTGATCCATAGTGTAGCATATATCAGAATTTCGTTCCTCTTTAAGGCTGCATAATATTCCTCTGTGTGTGTGTGTGTGTGTGTGTGTGTGTGTGTGACACTTCCTTATCTGCTGACAGACACTTGTTTTCACCTTTTGAGTATTGTGAATAATGCTGCAGTGAACAGTGGCATACAGTATCTGTGCAAGTCCTTGCTTTCAATTCTTTTGGGTATATACCTACAAGTGGAATTGTTGGATATGATAATACTATGTTTAGTTTTTTGAGGAACTATCAAAGTGTTTTCCCTTCAGTTTACTCTAAAATGAAGGCACTCGTTCCTGCCCTGGGTATGATAGAGACCCCCATGGAGAAGCAGATTGAGACAACCTGGGTTCAGACAGGATGCTCAGCAGTGCGATTCCTCACTCTCCCCTGACACTGACGTAGGTCCGATGTGTTCTGGTGATCTGAGCCCAGGGCTGCACATTTTCTAGTTCTGAGTAAATTATATTGCAGTTAGAAGGTTGCTATGGAGAAAAAATAATTTTCTCTCTTTTAGGGATAAGAATTTGCGGGGCGGGGGGGGGCGGTTGGAAGAAAGTTTAGTTGGGAAGGCAGAAAGATGGTTGACACTAAGACTGAAGCTCTCAAAAACGCTGACCAGTGTTATGGAATGGCCTACATCGAGTCAGGGGTGGCCAGGAGAGCAAATGAGCAGCTGAATTGACCCAGCCTGGGGCTGCTTTGAATCCAGATTTGGTCTGGGTTCAAATCTTAGTTCTTCTACTTGCTTCTCTGGGCAATGAACTTAACTCTCCTGAAGTTCAGTTTTCTTATTTGTAAAATAGGGACATTATGAGAGTTATGACGATTAAAGAAATTGTATACGTGAGATGATTTCCACAATGCCTGGCCCTTCCACTTAGTACAGATTAGGACCTGTTTTCTCTCAAGTCCTGAGCGTCAAACTCAGATGCTGTGTTAGACTGGAAAACCCTCCCTTCACCTCCCAGTTCTAGAAATTTACGTTAAAGCATGGACTTTTGATGCAGTTTGCATTTTGATGGTCATTCTGGAAATTACCTGTTTCCTTTCTACTGCTTCTTTTCTCTCTGAATTAAATGCTTTAACTTTTGGGAACTGGTAAATAGGGCTTTCCTAGTAGGTACAAAACTGGCTTTTAAGCAAAGGATACATTCTTTGCTTTAAAAAAAATTTTAAAAAGAAACCAACAGAAAACTTCAGTTATTCTGGGCAAAACTCTTTCAGACACCATTGGAAATGAACACTTCTTGTGGCAATCCACTTCATTTACTAAAAAGGGTTCATTCTCCAGGCAGATAGAGCAGGCTTGAAAAGAGAAGTAATGTGAAAACGCTTTGAGGCCATAACCTTATGTAAATGTAAATCATTATCATTAATCATAAATACAGAAAATTAAATATTTGATAAGTGAGCTTATATCTATGTAGATAATTCTTCCTGTCTTCCCCACCTTTCTCTGCTCTGCCTAGTGCTGGGTCAGAGCAAGACTCAGCTCAGCTTTCTGCTCATCCTTGCTGGTTTAATTCAATGAGCCGACCTGCAAACACAGCCAGGGTTCCGATGATGCAGACGAGCATGAAAACTCCAAGGAGAATGTGGTCCATCACCATTGCAACATACTTCCATTCCTCAGCCGCCTGGGAAGAGGAAAGCGTGAGAATTTTTTTAGGGTGGTCATTAGACTTAGAATGTTCAAGCTATGCATCTTCTATGGCCCATTCAATTTGTAGGTCTCGAAGCCCTCAACATCCCTTAGCTAGTATCATGATCTTTATTTTCTGAATAGATCATTCACAATGCAATGTCTTACTAAGGTGGCCTAGAGTTGGTTACTAAGGCACATCTTAGGTCAGTAGCTGCCTCTTACTGCCAACCTACCCATCAAGCCAAACCCATCCATCTATGCTCCAGCATCTGATCATTTAAACCCAAAGGTGTGGGTTTCAAACCACAGAGCTTACGTTATTGGACTCCTGGTCTGACTTCATGGTCTCTGCGATGTATTTGACACCTTCAATGGCACTTTTCACCTCGGGGTGTTTGATCAGGGGAGAGTGGAAGCCCATGGGTGGAGGTCCCGGCTTCCCAGAAATGTCAGAAATATCAATGTCTTCTGTAAAAATCTTTTTGTCTTGTTTTTCTCTGGATGGTCTTTTCATTGTGGAGAAGAACATCATATTTGGGATTGTGTCAATAAAAACCTAACACAAAAAGAAATCCATTTATGAGAATAATTGCCAGCGGGGCAAGCATCAAACTCTGACTTTGAATTAGCAGTGTAAACTTAGGCAAGTCATTTGGCTGTTTTTGGACCTCAGCCTCTTTGTCTTTAAACAAAAAAAAAAAGACTATACTAATTAGATTTTCTCAAAGATTCCTTCATACATATCCTGTGGCCTGTGAAATTACTATGGTTAACAGTGATGTTTCTGTCATGTGAGCAGTTTGCCACTGGAGGGAGTCTGTGCACAGCTATCGAACTCATAAGAAACCAATAAAGCTTTAAGCTTCTGAACCTTGCTATAGATAGCTACTTCCTTCAAGGCCATGTGTTCTCATGATCTTATGGTTAAAGAAAGGGTTTCTCAGGCTGAAAAATATGTAGGGTTCTGGCCCCACAAAACAGCTAGACTATTTTCTTTCGTTTCTTGTTTCTTGTTTTTATTTTTGTTTTTTTTTTGTTTTTGGCGAGGCAACCCTTGGTTGACCTCACAGACTGTGAGGACTTTGTCATCTTACAATCCCTTATTTTTTATTTTTTATGCCTACAACACCTGGTCTTTAGGTGGTCTCTCATCCAAGTACTAACCAGGCCTGACTCTGCTTAGCTTTTGAGATCAGATGGGATCGGTCTTGTTCAAGGTGGCATGGCTGTAGACTAGTCTTTTGTTTCTGAAGAAATGCAATATAAGTCTTGACAGGAGTCATCTAACAGTCTTTATAGAAACAGGGGCTGTTTCTCCTTCAGCCCCCCTTACCCCTGCCCTCCCCCCCAAAAAAAGAACCACTACAAGTAGTAGTTTCTCTGTGAATTAATGATAATCTCTTGCCTTTTGCACCAAAGACCCTGGCTGTTAGTGTCTCTGTGAAGTTTTATTGAAAACTTAGACATTTCAAACGTTAACACACTTTGACTTTCAATAATGTAAATATTTGAGACCAAGTTCCTCACCAAAACTCACATTGACAAACTCTTGTCAAACCCTTTCCATCTCTAGCCCTTATTCTCAGCAGATTCTACCAGCAAAAAAATAAGTAACCTGTTCACAAATTGGAAGACAAACAGAATTCTCAAGAATTTCATAGCATTTGAATAAAAAGACAGTGATTCGTTTGTCTTCTCTAATCGAAGAGATTCTTTAATCTTGAATTAGGAGGGAGCCTTGTTAATTCTGTTTTTCTTTTCTCTCTGAGGAGGCTGCAAGAGTTACTTATCCCTAGAAAGAGGCCCAAGAAAGTTCCTTCCAAAAATCTTCTACAGCCTAGACAGGACTTTCGGTTCTAAGTACCCACAGAGTTAGCCAGAATTCCACTGGCCACAGTGAAGGGGAGACCTGCAGATGTCCTCGAGGCAATGGCTGCCCTGTGCAGAGTTTGCAGGGGCCTGGCTCACTCACCTTCCGCACCCACTCTGGCATGACGTGGGTGCTGGGAGAGCGGTGGTGTGTGTTGATGACGATGACAGTGATGATGATGGATGCTATGACAAACACCATAGTGAAGAGCATGTATTTCCCAATCAAGGGCACAGCACTTGAGGTAGAAGGGATCAGTTCCACGATGACCAAAAGGAACACAGTTAAGGACAGCAGGACAGAGATGCTCAGAGTCATCTTCTCTCCTGGACAAAATGAAGAAGAAACACAATACCTGTTACAGGCTGAACTGTTGATCCCTCCAAATTTGTACATTCAAGTCTTTAGCCTCAACACCTCAGCAACTATATTTAGAGATAGGGCCTTTCAAGAGATGATTAAATTAAAATGAGGTCTTATCCAATATGACTGGTGTCCTTATAAGAAGAGAAGATTAGGATACAGATATAAACAGAGAAGAAAGACAATGTGAAGACACAGGGAGAAGATCACCATCTGTAAGCCAAGGAGGGAGGCGTCAGAGGAAACCAATCCTGTGGATACCTTGATCTCGGACCTCCAGCTTCTAGAACTATGAGATGATATATTTCTGTTTTTTAAGCTACCCAGTCTGCGTACTTTGTTATGGCAGCCTTTGCAGACTAGGACACAACCAAAACCCGAGGGTAAGAGGGTTGTGACAGATATTTCTCAAAGCATCATTTGCGGAAATTGGGCGGGGCGGGGGGGGGGCAGAATTTCCTATGAGACCTTGGCACCTTAAATCTGCTGACAATGGCAAGTGGCAGGCATTTCCAATTGAAGCTGCCTAAGCAGGAAATGATTACTTCATCTCATGCTCGAGAATTCCATTTCTTAGTGGAACCCAGAGAACCAAGTTATACCAAGCTGGGTGGCAAGCTAGGCCCCAGGCGGCAGTTTTTCTGTCTGCAGCAGAATGCCATAAACCTCACAAAAATGAACCACATCCTGGCCTACTTGTTACTCAGCAGACGTAGAGATGGCCCAGAAGTACGTGTAAAAATTTCTCATTACGGGAGCAAGCTGCAAGACCCAAACTGAGAGGACAAAATCAATGATTTCTCACCGTTTGCTTTCATCTAAGAAGGTGACTTGTTTTCTCTTGTTTTGTTTCTCATATTAAGGGCCAGGGAGTCCCCTTCTCCCATCTCTTTCCCCGAGGCCCTTCGATTTCAGGGTGAACAATTCCCTGTTGGAGGCCTCATTAGGCAAGTATGGAAAGCAAGAAAGAGGGGGGCTGAATGGCACTGGAATGTTTTTGTGGGGCCTGACCACCTTCAATGCAGTAGAGATCTTTTGGAAAGGATTTCCTTTGGACTGGTCTTGCCGTTTGTGTCCTGGGAAA
>NW_011888783.1:15591921-15594391 GCF_000151845.1 Pteropus vampyrus | reverse complement strand
GAGCAAGCTGCAAGACCCAAACTGAGAGGACAAAATCAATGATTTCTCACCGTTTGCTTTCATCTAAGAAGGTGACTTGTTTTCTCTTGTTTTGTTTCTCATATTAAGGGCCAGGGAGTCCCCTTCTCCCATCTCTTTCCCCGAGGCCCTTCGATTTCAGGGTGAACAATTCCCTGTTGGAGGCCTCATTAGGCAAGTATGGAAAGCAAGAAAGAGGGGGGCTGAATGGCACTGGAATGTTTTTGTGGGGCCTGACCACCTTCAATGCAGTAGAGATCTTTTGGAAAGGATTTCCTTTGGACTGGTCTTGCCGTTTGTGTCCTGGGAAACCTTTGTGTTGCCCTGCCTCCCAGTATGGAGCTTTTTTCCGTACTGTGTGCTTCCAGATGCTAGGGGTATATACAGGATACAGAGTGGATACAAACAAGAAATTATCAGTTCTACCTAGTGGGTAGAATGCTACCTAGTGGGGAGGAAAGGGAAAAGAAGTGAAAAAAATACAGAATTATAAATATGAAACATTGATCAAATTACATCACATTTCTTGATTAATAATCATAATACTAATAATAGCTAACACTTATCAAGCAGTCTCACTGTTCTAAATGCTTTCCAAGCATCAATCATTTAACGTTTATAGAAACTGTGATTAGTTTTCATATTGCCCTGACTAGTGTTTTCTCTCTTCACTTTAAGAAGCTTCATTTGATTAGAAACTTGAAAAATATTTGTTTGTGATCATTTGTTTAGAGACAAGTACAATCACTAAGACATATATCCTGTGGGTGAATTCTGCCTTATTCTCTACTGTATCTCTGCCACATAACTGTTGTTCAACAAATACTATATGTTGAATGAATGAAGACATAATCTTTTTTTTTCCTTGTTGGAAAGTTGGGTTTAGACATTGGTGAGTTTTTCTTTTTATCATTTTGATAAAATTGTTTCCTGTCATAAGTTTGAGAACTATCTGTACCATCTTATTTTTCCCTGTGTGTCTGCTGTAAATTTTTTATGAGTAGCGAGTTGCTGACAGGCATATATATATTCATATATATATACACATATATATACATATACATATATGCACACAGTATATGTATATATATTGTACAGACAGTACAGGAAAAGAGTATATATATATATGAGTACACGCACACTCTTTTCCTCTTTTCTGTAGATTGTTGTCATTTGGTGAAATTATGTCACAGATGTGATTACTCAGTAGGAGGTAAGTTGTTCAGGCTGATATGTGAGAAAGAATTGCCTCTTGGGAAGTATGGACTTGTGAATGAAGATGCTGCCATCTGGAAAACAGATAGACGAGAGCTATTTTCAAGGATCTAGCAGTGAGCAAAAGAGGCAGACCTGGACTAGTCAGTATAGAGCAAGTGACTGCAAAGAGGAAGTGGCATGACGAGTGTCTGTGAGCCATGCCTCACCCAGCATACTTCTGGGGACACAGTAGGTGTTCAGCAAATAGGTATTAGTGGTTATTCACTTTAACTAGACTAAACTATGTATGTGCATCTGAGGGTCACGTTCAACTCTCTGCCTGCTCCATAGTCTGTTCCAGCTGTCCACAGTGACCTTCACCACTACACGTGGCCACTCAGTAAATGTGTCCTCCCAGTGATGATGATTTGGGTCTATCTGCCTGTATTTGTTTATTAGCCCATGATTATTTCTGGCTTCTCCCCAAATAGCAGCATGAGATCTGTCAATGTTAGCAGCATCAGCCATGGCAGCCATACCTACCTGAGTCTGTGGGCAGGTAGAATACCAGGCCAGTTAAGAAGGAGAAGAGCAGGCAGGGAATGATGACATTGACAATGAAGTAGAGGGGTAGGCGCTGCATGACGAAGTGGTAGGTGATGTCCAGGTAGGGGGTGGAGGGGCAGCAGGCATAGAACACCCAGTGCTTCCAGCCCCGGGACTCCTTGATCACCCATTCCCCACTCTCCATGAAGTTGCTCAGGTCTGGCTGGTCACTTTCCTGAGATGAAATGAAACTTTGAAAACCTAGCCACATCACCCTGAGGAGGGACAGGGTTTCGTAATCAACTGTGACAAGGGAACAGATTCCAGTGCTGTTACATTCCCAGGTGGGACCCTGGGTCACTTCCACTTTTGGGTCTTAGGTTCCTTTCCTATAAAATAAGGGTGTTTGGACTATTGGGATTCCCCCTGCTGGTTACCTATTCAAGTCACCTGGGAGCTTTAAAACATTGGTGCCTTAGCCCCACCCCAGACTAATTAAATCCAAAGTTTCGGTGCTGAGCCTGGGCACAGAGACTTCATTTATGCTCCCAGGTGGTTCTCATGTGCAGGACATCCAGAATCTTACCAATCAATTAACCATCATGATCCCAAAGTTCTAATGGGTGCCTAGAGCCTATGATTATGAAGCGGCAGCGCTGGAGAGCCGAATCATGCTTTTCCTGAATCCAACCTCATCACACGACGTCAC
>NW_011888783.1:15575038-15591871 GCF_000151845.1 Pteropus vampyrus | reverse complement strand
CTCTTTTCTGTAGATTGTTGTCATTTGGTGAAATTATGTCACAGATGTGATTACTCAGTAGGAGGTAAGTTGTTCAGGCTGATATGTGAGAAAGAATTGCCTCTTGGGAAGTATGGACTTGTGAATGAAGATGCTGCCATCTGGAAAACAGATAGACGAGAGCTATTTTCAAGGATCTAGCAGTGAGCAAAAGAGGCAGACCTGGACTAGTCAGTATAGAGCAAGTGACTGCAAAGAGGAAGTGGCATGACGAGTGTCTGTGAGCCATGCCTCACCCAGCATACTTCTGGGGACACAGTAGGTGTTCAGCAAATAGGTATTAGTGGTTATTCACTTTAACTAGACTAAACTATGTATGTGCATCTGAGGGTCACGTTCAACTCTCTGCCTGCTCCATAGTCTGTTCCAGCTGTCCACAGTGACCTTCACCACTACACGTGGCCACTCAGTAAATGTGTCCTCCCAGTGATGATGATTTGGGTCTATCTGCCTGTATTTGTTTATTAGCCCATGATTATTTCTGGCTTCTCCCCAAATAGCAGCATGAGATCTGTCAATGTTAGCAGCATCAGCCATGGCAGCCATACCTACCTGAGTCTGTGGGCAGGTAGAATACCAGGCCAGTTAAGAAGGAGAAGAGCAGGCAGGGAATGATGACATTGACAATGAAGTAGAGGGGTAGGCGCTGCATGACGAAGTGGTAGGTGATGTCCAGGTAGGGGGTGGAGGGGCAGCAGGCATAGAACACCCAGTGCTTCCAGCCCCGGGACTCCTTGATCACCCATTCCCCACTCTCCATGAAGTTGCTCAGGTCTGGCTGGTCACTTTCCTGAGATGAAATGAAACTTTGAAAACCTAGCCACATCACCCTGAGGAGGGACAGGGTTTCGTAATCAACTGTGACAAGGGAACAGATTCCAGTGCTGTTACATTCCCAGGTGGGACCCTGGGTCACTTCCACTTTTGGGTCTTAGGTTCCTTTCCTATAAAATAAGGGTGTTTGGACTATTGGGATTCCCCCTGCTGGTTACCTATTCAAGTCACCTGGGAGCTTTAAAACATTGGTGCCTTAGCCCCACCCCAGACTAATTAAATCCAAAGTTTCGGTGCTGAGCCTGGGCACAGAGACTTCATTTATGCTCCCAGGTGGTTCTCATGTGCAGGACATCCAGAATCTTACCAATCAATTAACCATCATGATCCCAAAGTTCTAATGGGTGCCTAGAGCCTATGATTATGAAGCGGCAGCGCTGGAGAGCCGAATCATGCTTTTCCTGAATCCAACCTCATCACACGACGTCACCACCCACCGGGTTGATGGCCACCACAGAGCCATCATAGGTCCAGGTGCCCAGCTTCATGCTACAGTTCTGTTCATCAAAGGGAAAGTGGGTGACGATGATCTCACAGTAGCTTTTAAAGATAGCCGGAGGTGTCCATGTGATGTGGCCAGTGTAGTCCAGGAGCACTTTGGTGAACTTGACAATGGCAAAGTCACCATCTGCACTGCAACAGGACAAAAGAGGAGACGGCTGTCAATTATTCAGGTGCTAATGATAGAAGCTTTTATTTCAGCAGTGTTGCTTCTTAGCTATGCCAATGTTTCCCAGATGTGTCTGTTCATAAGAAATCACTGGGATGCTTGCTAAGAGATGGACTCCTGAGCACCATCTAAGCACTGAAGCAGATTACCTGGGAAAGAACCTGGGAATCCACAGTTTTAAAGAAAGAACAGGTGACACTGATCCACTGCATCCCAGATTTTTTTCTTCTCAGTTCTTAGTAGGTATTTGTAATATAATCTCTATCTACTCTCTCCGTGATATACTCTGTAAATTAACTGGGGGGAAAAAAGCCAGAAATTTTAAATAAAAACTCATCCGGTGGCCCATTACAGTGACAAACAGGTTAAGAAAGGGGTCTACTACCTTTTTAAGAACTATTTAGAACTCAGTGGGGGTGGGATCACAAACTCGGATGCCTCCAGGGCCAGGCAGGTGAGGAAGGAGTCAAGGGTGAGGCCGTGAGGAAGGGCGAGCCACTTTCTCCTCTAAATAAGGCACCATTCAGCTCTGCCTGTGGTGTCCTGGTAGGAATGAAGACCCAGGGTCACCAAGTATTTGGATTTTTCCTTAGAAGCTGAAAATCTAGATTTTTTAATCCAAAATTTCCATATTTTTAATGTTAGATTTTTCTAGAGGGCTAAATATCAGATTTTAATGTGATATTTCTAGATTTTCAAATGTTAGCACTAGTATCTTGTTTTTAAAAATTGAACATGGTAGATAGTAAATGTAACAAAAGGCCTCTTCTGCAGGCCTTATTCAGCGGGCAGTCCGCTCGTCCCACAAACAGCCTGTGTCGCAGGCCTTGGCCAAGAGCTTCCAGGGACATTCAGCATATATTGGTGTCTCACTTCATAACTCAAGAGATTTACTTCCTACTCAGTTTTTCTTGGGGTGGGGGTGGGGCTCTATCCAGATAACTATGTGGTTTTGGACTTTCCCAAAAAGCAGAGGCCATAGGATCATCTAAGTCTCTCCCTACGAGCAGGTCCTCTCCCCACCAGACTGTTCCTAAACAAGCTTGTCAAAAGGACTAGAGAATTTTAAGCTCTTCCCTCCGATTCTTGCCGAAAGAGAAACTTTGCTAACATAAGATACTCTGCTCTCTCAGCATAATTGTCCGAAAAGGTTATGCAAGTGATTGGATAATTTGGCTCAAGCTTAAATCCCAGGTATAACTGGAAAATATGTAGTAGAAAATCAAAGCAGGGGAGGGTCAGACTTTAAGGGTGTCATTTCCATTCACTGGCCCTTGCCGCCTTCCCTGACAAGTATAGCCTGCTTGCCCCAAACACACGCCAGACGTCAGACCACAAATCCTCGAGGCCGATGTCAAATTCTCCTGCCTGGGAAGGATGCACTTTGAGATGAACATTCCCTGACAAATGAAGGGCGTATGATAATGAACGTGTCATTAAAGCGGAGTGTCTTGAATCACATTATAATTTCACGACATGCAGTCTGTCACAGAGCGCGTGGATAGGCTGCATGGGCCATCAGCAATGTGGCGTCTCAGGGTGCCGTGAGGATGTGATGAATAACAACCCTGGGTGGTTTAGACCTACTGGTAGGAAGGACATTTAATTCCAAGGAACTGAATTATAGGAAGTTTGGATTCCTTGGATAGTTGCCATATACCCTTCAGGAGCTCTCAGGGATTAAATGTTCCTCACCCCACAGCCCTGATTCGATTTGGCTCTGATAATTGTTTCTATTCATAACATGAGACACCATATGGCACCCCTAGCGTGTCAACTTAGCTCTTGGTTTTTAAGGGTTACTCAATGTGAACAGCGGTGAGAAGCATACTGAGATGGGTGGCCCTTCCGTTAGGGCACTTGGGCTCCACCTGCCCCAGGATGTCCCCTCCTGATCCTGTCTGGTTTGCTTACTTGTTATAAAGAACGAGGTCTGGGCGCCAGATCTTTTCCGAGGGAACGTGAATTTTTTTCACGCCGCCATAGTCGTCTGGATTCCATTTTAGGTTGTAATCTACCCATTGCTAGAAATGAAGACATTTAGCTAATTAAAAAGCTAAAAACATTTTTAAAAAACAATTTAGGGTTATCGAGAGCTCGGATGGGTATAGTGATTCAGATAGTGAGAGAAATTTTGCTCCAATAAGAAAAGTTTGATTCAGAATTCAGCTTCCACTTTAGTTAACAATACCAGCAAACGCTTATACAACACTGTCTACATGCAGGCACCATTCTAAGCATTTTACTGCCGAGTCCTCACAACAAATCCTGTGACGTAAGAGTGATTATTGACCCCATTTTACAGTGGAGAAAACAAAGGTGCCCCCAAGTCATGCCCCTAGGTGGTTGCAGAGCTACCATTCCACATTGCCCACCCCAGGAAAAGAGAATGACCCTATTATGGACATTTTCCTCAAACAGGCAGCATCATTTTTTTAAAAAAGGATGACATTTTTTTCCCACAGGACCTCAGAATGTGACCTTATTTGGAGATAGAGTCTTTACAGAGGTAATTAAGTTAAAATAAGGTCATTAAGGTGGGCCCTAATCCAATACAGTGGTGTCCTTATAAGAAGGAGACATTTAAAGACAGATACGTATTCAGGAAGAATGCTGAGTGAACTGGAGATGGCCAACTGTAAGCAAAGGCGAGAGGCCTGGAGCAGATTCTCCTTCCCAGCCCTCAGAAGGAACCCATTCTGCCAACACCTTGATTTTGGACTTTTGGACAGAATTGTGAGACAATAAATTTCTGCCGTTCGAGCTGCCCAATTTCTGTTCTTGCTTACAGCAGCCCTAGCAAACTTACACACACAGAAAAAATGCAAAGTAAACGAACAAACAAACAAAATACCAACAAATGTGATCCATAATTCTACTACCCCAAAATATTTCCTTTCAACATTTGGTATATATCCCTCTCACCCAAATTGATTTCCTCTTGGCTCAGATTAAATTTCAGGGTGAATACAAACAACACAAATGCAATTATCTAGCTGGATTACCTGTTTTAATCGAACGTTGGTTGTCACGATCTGATTCACTTCATCCTGAAAAAAAGGTAAGACTCATCCTTAGAGGGCAGAGAGGGAAGCCAAGGGGAGGAAGCTGCAGGGCGAGAGGTGTGGGTGCTGTGGGGAGCCCGGAGCACTCTGGTCTCACCACACTGATGAGCTGTATCAGCTGCAGACCCACGGTGACCTCCACGACCTGGCGGTGGTCTTCCACTGGCCGCACCACGCTGTTGTAGTCTTTAAATAGCTTTGCCACCAGACGAGTCTCATGTTCAGAGCCCAGGACCAGGCCAGCTGAGGCAGCAAATGACACATGCTGTCAGATTCTCCTCCCCACTTCCACACACACTAACAAGAGTAACCGAGGTGTGACCAGGAAACGAAAGGCATGCAGGACCTGCTTTTGAAGTTCTCAAATACAGCTCTTAATTCCTTAAGTTCCTTTCTAAGCACAGCTGCCAGTGTGGTCCCTTCTCAGTGGGGCGTGCCAGACTATCATGACACTTGTACCTTGGATAGATGACATTCCCTAATACAGCCTCTGGCTGAATCAAGTCTGCTAGGAACATGTACACACAAGAAGAAAAGTCCACATAAAAGCCAGTCAGTAATTCAGAGTCTGGTCACGGTGTAATGAAATCTCACATTGGCTGGCCTCAGGTCCTAGGAACAGCCAAAAACTGATGCTGGCTTATACCTATTATGATGGCCGTAATTAGCAAAACTGAAAATGACAAATATTGGTGAGGCTGCGGAGAAACACAAACCCTTATATATTGCTGATGAGAATGTAAAATGTTGCAGCCAGTGTGGAAAACAGTTTGGTGGTTCCTCAAACAAGTTATACACAGAGTTACCATATGACCTGGCAATTCCAGTCCTGGGCATATCCCAAAAGAATTGTTCACGCAAAAACTTTGTACCTGAATGTTCATAGCAACACTATATACAATACCTAAAAGATGGAAACAACCCAAATGTCTATCAACAGGTAAGTGAATGAACAAATTGTGGTATAACCATGCAGTGGAATATTATTCAGCCATAAAAAGGAATGAAATACTGATATATGCTACAACATAGATGAACCTTGAAAACATTATGCTAAGTGGAAGAAATCAGATACAAAAGGGCCTACATTGTATAATTCCATTTTTATGAAAACTCCAGAATAGATAAATCCATAGAGACAGAAAGCGGATTAATTGTTACAAGAGACTGGGGCTGGGAAGAGGGTAATGGGGAGTGACTGCTAATGGATACTGGGTTTCCTTTTGTGGTGACGGAAAAGTTCTGGAACTAGATAGTGGTGATGGTTGCATAACATTTCGAATGTATTTAATGCCTCTAAATCAATCATTCGCTTTAAAATGGTAATGTTATATAATGTATTTTACCATGGTAAATTTCATGTCATGTATTTTATCATAGGTTAAAAAATATCATTGCTGGTGGATACATGTCCCAGTTAAATTGTTAAGACAGAGTGAAAAATGTGTGCTTTGCTGACCTGGATTTGGGGCTCCTATTTGGAGTATGAGTGATTCCAAGGAACCTTTACTACATTTTCCTTCAGGATGAAGGGCAATATCATCTAATACTGTCAAAGCCCACAGCCTTTTTAGGTCCAATGTTATGTGGTCCTCACCATCCTCCAGTGAGGCAAGCGGGTGGGCGGGCGGGCAAGCTTTCTCACTTGAAAGTCTGAGAGGTCAGGTGGCTTGTCCAAGGTCATGCAGCTAGGGCAGAGCTGGGAATAAAACCCTGTCGTTCTGCCCTGTACCCCTGCACTAACTTAATATTCTAAGTGTGTTGTGGGCTGTCCTGGATAATGCACAACTGCATGTATCATTATTCTTATGAGATTTCAACAAGTCTAGATTCCGACAAGTGCCTTACGAAGGATCTTTGTAACTCAAGCCTTACATGGATTGGGGATTGCCTGTTCCGGGTTGGGACAGGAAGCGGATGTATGGTCCATTTGCCCTGATTCATGTAACTAGATCTCCCCTTTCCTCAGGTTATTGCTGAAACCCCATACCTTCCTCCTGGGCCAACAAACGTTTAAAAATTGAATGGGTGAAATGCTCTCCTTTTTTTTGCCCCATAGTGTTAACCTATTGCCTCTAAGACAGGTTATTTTTCTTTATTATTTTTCTCCTTGAATCCTAAGTTTAGAAGAGTTTGTCCACAAATAATTATCAAGTAAAAAGTAATACATTTTCTATTTCTATTAATAAAAATAATAACTGATATCTCCAGCTTGTTATGTGCCACTCTTCTACATGCCATATATATACTAACTCTTTCAGTCCTCATGACTGGGTAAGGTATGTACTGTTACTGTCCTCACTTTACAGATGAAGAAATTGAGGTGCAGAGAGGTTAATGACTTGCCCAGATTAAATAAGTGGTAGAGCCAGGATTTGAAGCCTGAGCCCACGTTCTCGGCCACTGTTTCTCACTCAGAACTTTGGATCAGCTTGAGATAACCAATGTTGTACAATAAGTTGTAACATTTTCATCCCCCACAAAAAGTGTGCATTAATTAGTCTGTAGAGCTTTATTAAAGGCCCTGCATTTGTATCATCTTATTGAACCCTTCTGATAGTACTACGAGGTAAATCCTTGCCCCTGTCAAATGAGAAAACTGAGGTTCAGCTTAGTAAGACATTCGTGGTTCCCAGCCAGTTAGAGTGGGAATTGTCGGTGGGGCCAGTGTGACACCAGGGCCCTTGCTCTTCCACGTCACCCTAAAGGTAAGGCTATCATATCCACTTGGACTTTTGAAACTTTCGATGTAGCTTAAATCTCTTCATCATGACCTCCCTGGGCTCTGTAAAGGGAACTCCTAACCAAGCCTACCTCTTCATTTCTAGTTATTAAAGTTTTCTGAACTCAAAAGGGTCCATGAAGAGTTTTCACATGGCACCCCCCAAAAAAAACCACCTGCATTCGAGGACCCTTCAAGGGAGCACGTTGTCCAAAGGCCTAGTATTTGCAGTCACCTTGTTGAGCCCCTGGGACAAGGCAATCCTCTGTCTCTCCCAGGCCCCACCCAGCTCACAGCGGGCAGGGGACTAGCATGGGTCACTCTGAGTGCCTTGGCCACTGATTTTGAAGCTTTTGCTTTGGCATTGCCTGGGTTGCTTATTTTCAAGTGACTGTTTATTCCAGTTTGACAGGAAGAATGGACTAGAAAGCAACAGATGGAGCAGATGGGCAGCTTTATGCAGCAGGAAAACCATGCAGGCCAAGCTGGTGGCCCACCAAAGAGAAGGGAGGACTGGGAGACAGGCGTGGTCAGCATTCCAGCGACACTCACTTCCTCCTCCTCCACCCTCAACAGGAACAAGGGGCCTTGCTCCATCTATTATAAACGTCTCAGGAATTTCCAAGAAGGTCTCCATTTCTTAGACTGGGTTCCCTAGTATTCTTTCCTTTTTTCCTTATCAAAACAGGATAGAGTGATAGAAAACTTATAAGACTTGAGATCAGAATTCTGTGATTCTGTTCCCAACTCCAACATGGTCTGGAGAATTGAACCAGTTCTTCATGGATTCAGTGAGCCACAGTAATACATTCTGGAAAAGCCAGGGTGTAAATTAATAACTATATATACAAACAAATAAAGTCAAATTCTCTCTTTTTAGCAAAATCGTCTTTGTAATCCTTATTCAGATGATGATAACATTAATTCATTCATCAAGTATTTGTTGTGCATTTACTATGTGCAAAGCATTGTTTTAGGAGCTTTGTGATATTTGAAGGTGAATCCAACATGATTGCTGTTTTCCTACTCTCATAGAGATTGACATTTGTCATTTATGTGAATAACTGTGAACAGATTGGAAACGAATAAGCCGTAAGAGAAATGGAAATGAAGTACTTGGGATTCCCGTGACAGAACAGAGGAAAAGGTTGTAATAAAAAATGCTATATAAACAGAACAGAAATTTTATGTGTTAAGCTAACATAGAAAAAAGTGTCCATGATATAAACAAGAATTTTGGCCATAAAGACAATTGATTCTAAATAGGGGAACCAAGCCATAATTTTAAAGTGTTTTTTTGTTTTGTTTTGTTTTGTTTTTTGTACCATACTGGTCCAATCTGCATTTTTATACCCATTGGGTTGGGCAAAAGGAATTCTGTGCTATTCCTAGTCACTTTGGCTAATTCTTATCTCGTCCTGGTGCTGTGTCATCTTGCTACCTTTGACAATTTCAGACTGTTTTCTGGCTATGTTTTCTGACTGTACACACAACAAATGGAATCTCTAACTGATCACATTCTAAGATATATAATTTAAGTGACTTTGGGTATGTCTTTCAGCCTCAGTTTCCCTACAATAAAAAATTGAAGATGTTGGACTACCTCATTTAGCTCTAACTTTCTGTGAACCATCCATTGAATTGATACCCAAAACTCCAGGTTTGATCTAAATATGTTTTACATACTTATTAAAATAGCTAAACATGTATTTTTGAAGGTCTTTGGTATCCTAAGACATTTCTTAAGGATTTTATACATAAGCTTATCTCTTAAGAATTTTCACTGAGTATAATGTTTGCCTACACACACACACACACACACACACCAGCCGCAGCAGCAATACCACCACCACCACCATCGCCAACCGGCCAGCTTTGGTTGGATCAGGCCCAAATCCCACAGGACATAATTTATATGAATTTATTAGGGTTTAGGCTATTTCCTTCAAATCTACTATTGAAAAATATTACCAATAAAGCTCTTTACCTCTTTTGCCCAGAAGGCCTATGATTGTCAGAGCAATATTAGAGAAGAGAAATCACAGAATGTCAGCCGCCTTGTTTTTCAGTTGAGATGATGTCACCAGCAAACTTTTATATGAAGCAATCAGCAAATATCTCTTATTTCTCTCTACCGGAAGTTTGGGATTCAGGATAGCATTGCAGCTGCTGTGTTGTAACAAATTCCAGAGCTAAATGCAGGTCAAGGGCTGTGCAAGGTTTTATATTTTCAATTCAAACCCAAACCTACATATAGTAATGTCCTTTTTTAAAAAAAAAAAGTAGGCAAGAATACATTCATATGAACTTTTTTTTAACTTCAGAAGTTTACAAAATTATAAAATACTTCATTTTTATGGAGAGAATTAAGTTATAATCATGAATAGGACTCTCTCTCCAGCACATGGAACTGTCAGTCAATCCTCTTCATTAACAGAATTTCCCAGGAGCAAGAAAAGGACTTGTTAACCATATTGTTTGCGATTATAAGTTGCCACTCTAAGTTCCTATAGTTGTTCAAATATGAAAGCAGTTCCAGAAAGGTAGAAGTGCTGAACCTGTTTGTGCGGATGAGTCTAATGCCAGGCACTGATGGGGGGCAAGACCTGCATGTCTACTTTGTAGCTTTTCACCAAACAGCTCCTATTTTAATTTGATAAAACAAACTATAAATCTTTACCCAAGCCAACATCAGTGAGAAACTGACAGAACAGTTTCGGACTGCTGAAGCCTGCCATTCTGTGTTCCTATCAAAGAAGCCAGACTAGGTTGGGGGATTCTAGTGCTTCAGCCTCAAAGGAGAGCCCCCCGACCGCGATGCTTACCTGAGCAGAGACCAAGGAGCAGGAGGAGCAGCCGGGGCTCCATGGGCTGTGGGTGCTGGCATGCACTGGCAGACTGGTGACCTGTGCTGCTTGCCGGCACTCTGGCTGGACACTTGGCTGCTAGACAGTTTGGAAAATGAGTTGGTTCAGTGGAGCTATTGTTTTACACCACCTGTTTGTGGCAGTGACAGCTGGACTAGCCAGAGTCCTGGAGCCCAGGGAGTCACTGAGGGCCTTATATTATTACAGAGTGCCTCACTTTACACAGTTGCCACACCCTAGACAAGTTGAGTGTGAATTGCATTGTGTTTTAAATGCACCATAAGTCAGGTCTTATTTAAAAAAAAAAAAAACAGAAAGAAAGAAAGAAAGAAAGAAAGAAAGAAAGAAAGAAAGAAAGAAAGAAAAAAAGAAAGAAAGAAAGGAAGGAAGAAAGGAAGAAAGAAAGAAAACTTACAGTTTTGAACGGTGAGCAAAGCTCTCCCTTTTGTGAAAACCAGAACCTCATCTCTGTGGATTGATTCGATTAGGGTCACTTGGTCTCTGTGTGTAAGATGCTGATCAGCCTAAATCACAGAAGTCCACATTCTGCTCATAGGAAAATTCATTTGCTCTGGTTCACTCTAGGCTGAGAGTGCCTGAGGCTTTTGTGACAGAATAAATTTGACAACAGTGTGATTGGTATTGAATCTGCTGCTGGAGAGTCCAGCTTTGATTGGATTTGGTTTTTAACAAAGATGGCTTCTTCCATAAAATTGGTTTTACTGGCTTCCAGAGTGGCTGTTCTAACCCCTGTCTTCTATCAGGCAATGCCTATCTCACAGTGGGGCCATTAGCTGGAACAAACAGCCCACATCCCACGTACTGTTATTCAAGTGAAGAGTAATTAATGGGAAAGTGTCCCCCTGCATACACAGTTGTTCATGTTCCTGCTTCCCTCTATCCATTCCTCTGCCTACTCTCACTCGGGGAAGCAAAGAGCAGAGTGGTTCAGCTTTTCAATTTCTTTGTTTAAACAAACAAACAAAATGAACAAACAAAAAACCCCTAAAAGCCAGCAGTTAGTAATGGCTCAGCCTGAGAAGTATTTTTTACCAAAAATAGAGAAAGAAGCAGTTATGTAAAGATACTCTTCCTGTTCCTTCTCTGCTTCCTTCCCAAACTGAATCAGGTGAGGAAGGTCCCTCACCTCCTACCCTAGGACAGCATCCTGACAATCCCCCATTTCAGTGAGTCCAAACAAATAATTAAAGAAAGGGCTCGGAGGGCAGAGGAGAGAGCTGAGTTCATATTACTTATATATTTTTTCTGTTTAAATTGTGAGAGATCAGTTGTCCAGTAAAAAAGCTTTTCTCTCCTTCGCCTAGCATAGCATCATGACTGCTTATCCAGGAACTATACCCCACCCCACCTCACCCTCTCTGCATTTAAATAGAGTCATGTGACTGAGTTCTGGAAAGTGAAAAGTGAGAGAAATGTTATGAGACTCACAAATCTCCCACTGGAGCTGATCCATGCCCTCTTGTCTTTTGACTGTCCGGAATGGACATGACCCCCCAGGGCACCCTTGGAAACCACGTGTTGAAGGGGGCTTAGCTTTTGACATCCTGGATCCTTGAATAAATTCATGGAGGAAGGCACCCCATGGTCCCAGTCACCACCTGGCTCTCTTTCATGAATGAGAACAAAACTTTTATTGTCTTAAGCCATTGAAATTCTTGGGTTAATTTGTTCAACCGCTAGTGTTATCATTATTAATAAAATATTTACTTCCTTGCCTTGGGGTCCTATGATTAAGAATAAACCCTAAAATAAGTAGCACTACGGAGGAAGGCATGAAAATTGGTATTGGGGGCTGAAGAGATGAAGACCCATATTAGATAACAGCAAATCATTTAATAAAACTGTTGTCCTCAATGACTTAATGATCAAAGTCATTGTGCTGCACCTGTGGCTCTAGGAGAAGAGGTTGGAAAACCCAAAGTTAGTGCACGTTGGTTCTTGTTGGCTTTGCTTAGAGAGTCAGTACAAGGAAGAGTGAAGCTCAGGCAAGAATTGGCTGGTTCGAGAGTAGAAATAAAAAGGAATAGAATGAGTCTAGAAGATGTGATCAGAGAGTAGCCAGGGAAAGAGGGGATGTAGCACGCCTTGTGGATTTACTCTGTTTGAGATGGGCAGCCTCTGCGAGGTTTTGAGCAGAAGAGGGACATCATGTGACATATGTCATGATGACTATTCTGGCTTCTGTGGTGACAAGACTCTGTAGGGGAGACAAGTTAGGTACTAGATGGTGATGGATGGTGGTGGATGGGACCAGAGTGGTTGCAGTGAGAAAGATGAGAAGCAGTTGGATTTGGGAAATATATTTTGACACTAGGGCTTTCCTGTGTCAAAATATTTGACAGGTACCCTGTCAAAATAACAGGATTTTCTGAAGGATTGGACATGGATGCAAGAGAAAGAAAGGGCAATGATTAGAGATGATTTGCAGGGTGTGGCTTGAGCATTAAGAAGGATTTAGATGCCAACAAGTGAATTAAGGAAGGCTGTGAATAAAGCAGGTTAAATGGCAGGTGGGAAGCCTGAGTTCTAGTAGAGATATGATGAGTTTGACCTGTCTATTAGAAATCAGAGTAGGCAGTTGCATTTATGAGTCGGGCGTTAGGGGAAGGGTCTAGGATAGGGTAGATGATGCTTACTTAAAGTCACAACTGGATAAGGTCAAAGAAATGAGCATAGGCAAAGAAGAGAACTAACAGTAAAAAACTGAGAAGAAAAGGAAGATGTAGCAAAGACTGAGAAGGAGGAAGCAACGAGGCTGGAGGGGATCTAAGAGAGAGTGAGGTGGACTTCTGGAAGCCAGCTGAGGAATTCTACAAGGAAGTGGGAATGGCCCACCGTGTTCAAAATGCTGCTAATGGAGACTGTGAGATAAGGACAGAAAGGACTATGGGTTTAGCAATATGGAGGCTACTGGTGATTTTGACATAGGAAGCCTGACCGGAGTACTTTTAAGAGGAAAGGAAATAGAGGGGCTTAACTGCAGAGGTTAACAAAGAAATGAGGTGATAAGGGGTAGGGAAAGTAGAGTCAACAGAAGTTAATTGAAGTTTTTTGTTCTCTGAGTTGTTGTTTTTTTTTAATGGGAAAAATAACAGCACATTTGCACGACGATCATAATGATGCAACAATAATGATCAAAAACCTTGGTTATGTAGTAGGAAGCTGAAAGGGAACACTCATGGAATTTATTACATGTACTTTTCTATAACTTGCAAAACATAATATGTTCCCAGTCAAATCACGCGGCTCTACATTTTTATTTTTAATGGCTGCTGAATATCCTATTTTTTAAATATAATCATTTGTTCAACCGACTCCTTATTACTGGACATTGGAATGGTTTCCTGTTATTTTATTTTATTTTACTTTGCTTTTATAAACAACCATGCAGTGGGCCCAATATTCTGATTGTTGCCTTAGGGTAAGTTCCTAAAAGTAAAAGTATGGGCGAAAGAATGAAAACATTTAAAATAATTTTAATACGTATCAAATCTCCATTTTAGAAGGGATCAAATTCATTTAGGCCTGCCCTTATCAGTTATGTTTTTCTATCATACTTTTCACAGTTGTACACTGTTACAGTTATTAGTGATTATCTGATTAATGTCTGTCTCTTCCCCTAGACTGCAAACTGGTGACTGCAGAGACAGCACCTGCTTTTGCTCACTGCTGTCTCCTCGGCTTTTGGGCCCAAGCCTTTCATATAGCAGGCATTCAGTCAATAACTGTTCATGAGGGAATGAATGAACGGGAAGCTTAATTCAGTGAAAAACATAGACGATCACACTGGATAATGTCATTTGGGGATAGAATGAGGTGTGACTATCAATCACCCCCAGAGCCTTGCAGGGTAACATGGTACATAACTGCAAAATATAATTGATTCAGTAAATGGTACATGAATGAAGGGTATTGCTTTTTATAAAAGTCCCCGTTCTTGTGTGGCTTAATGAAGAGAACCATCGTAGGTCCTCCCAAAGTCACTCTTTTGGGGAAAACACTCAGTCTGAGTCTGTATTTTTGTTCAGCTCCCAGAAGCCTGGCTACCTCTTGCCAATCCCTCCTGTTTCCAGTGCTGAGCACCTCACCCAAAGTGGCCAGCAGGTGGCAACAGACAGTTATTAGAGTGGCAGTGGAGATTTGGAGGCCATCCGGATGGGGCGTCTCTCGGGGCAGGGACACTACCTAATGATCCCAGGACACATAGGACCACTCTCCACTTGAAAACATCCTGCAGGCCAGCCCGGCGGGCTCCTTCCTGGGAGGCAGGCCGCTCAGGCCCATTTCCAGGGGCCCCTATAGCAATGGTCTCTCCTCAGAAAAGTCAAAAAAGAGGGGTCACTTCTTAGCCCCTGAGAGAGTCCAGCTCTACTTTTCCATTTTGCAGAATTTACAGTTCTGAGGAGTTCTGGAGCAGACAGCTCAAGAGCCAAATAAAATTCATCTGAAAATCTGGACTTCTCAGGCTCTGAGATTGTATCCAGTTCACACCAGCTGACCTGCCTCTGTCATTGTCTCAATCTGTCCGAAATGGTCAGTTTCTTTTGCTCCCTTTTTCTTTTTCTTTTCAATCTAAGCTCAGTGCCATGCTGTTCTGGCTGATAATTTGATAGTAATTATTGGATCTGTAATAGCTGGATTACATAAATGCTTCTTATTATACAAATACAAAGCAGGCTGCTGCCTTCCCATCACAGGTCTACCCGTCTTGACGCTATTGTTTTCAGGGCAGGGATGCATTTGCCTCAGCCAGCTTTACCCTCTCCTTTGCTCTCTTGACATGGAGGGCGGGGAGGACATCACCATTTGCTGGATCCCACTGTCCACCATTTCACTTCCACAGCAACCCAGGGAGCAGGTGTTACGGGTAATGTGTCCAAGCTCATTTAGGTCATAAGTAGCAGAGCTTACCACAACAGGAATCTGATATTTCTGATTCTAAATATAGTGCTGCGACCACTGCATTCATGGTCCAGACTGCATCCCTAGAAGCCCCTCAGAGGGAAGGAAAGGAAGAGAGACGGTAGAGTGGAGAGATGTGGCCTAAATGGTGGTGCTTCTTGCTTCCCATCCCTGCTTCATCTAGAGCAACTACACTTAGACTTAAAAGAATATATATAGTGAAAGATTTTATATATGTGTGTGTGCTCGCGTGTGTGAGTGTGTGAAAGAGAGAGAGAGAGTGTCTAAGAACCTCTCACAGGATACCCCATCTCTGGGGTACATCCTGGCACAGCTGAATCACAGTAGAACTAAGTGCGAACTATGACTACAAGACAAACCAAGTTGACAGGAACTGAAGGAAGGCCTTGGCCCTGTAGCTCCAGAGTCTAACCACTTGATTAATTCAGGAAACGCTTTGAAGGCAAAATTCTTCTGCAACCAGCTTCTCATATTCCCTGGGACAGAAGAAATCAAGAAAAACAAATCTGATGCAAAATCCAATGTGTCCTACTCCTCTCCTCTGTCTGTAGCAGAGTGTGTTTTGAACTTTTCTTGGTCACGGCAGAGCCTGGGTAATAGGAATCTAAAGGAAAACTGAAGAAGCCTGGGAAGCCAAGTTGATGACCAAAGAACTGTGGTAGAGAAAAGAGGGAGTGGGGAGAGAAAAGCCTTAGCCTGGGTCTCCGGAGCCCTTAGGGGAAATAGAAGGAGAAAGGACCGGTCAGAGAACTGGAGACTGAGAAACAGAAGTCCAAAAGGTATTTTTAAGGAGTTTTGTTGGATGTTTAAAACACATTCCTACCTTTGGCACTTTCTCAAGAGACAGAAAAGATTTGATCGGTTTCCAATTACATTTTTCTGTAGGTCTGGACCAGCGCCAAGGCTAGACCATGTAGGATCCTGGGTTTACACTGGTTACATAAACAAACTTTAATCTTTGCTGTGATCTGGAGGAGGCAAAAGCATGAATGTTTTCAATTTCCATTTTGTCTGCTGCTTGAGTTTCTATTCTGAGAGGTGCTAACTGTTAAACATTGTTATTCACTTATGTTCCCTAAATAACTTTTAATTAGTCTTAATTTGGACCAAAAATGTTCTACTGTTGACACAGAGACAGAAATTATCAAAAACAAAATTAATAAAGAACTCACTTCAGAAAAAAACTTGAAATAATATAGTATTTTATAATATCTATCAGCAAAGAGATCATTTAAATTTAAAAATTTTGGTTTTTAATGATTTTTCTCAAAGCAACAATGCCATTAGTAAAGAGGTTACTTAAATATTATTTTTCATCTCATGCATTTTTAACAATAGAATTTTTCTATTACCTTTTGATAGAATTAATTGCATTGATGTTAGAAATGCAGTCAAATCAGCAATTTACTAAGCCTTTGAAACCTTTTGACTAACTGGGTAGTTACTATATTCCTTACACAGTAAATAATGATGAGCCTTAATCCTTTAACCTAAAAAACTGCCAAAGAGAAAGCTTGTCAGGGCTATCAGAATATTATAAAGCAGACGATACAAGAAATTATAAAATATTGTTGGAGTTTTTTAATAGTTTCCCTTCTCCTCTCCTTTGTCCTTTAAGATGATGGTGTTAGTTGTTCCCTAACCATTAGTGCATGATTCTAACAAAAACTTGCACATCTCTTTAGCAAAAAA
>NW_011888783.1:15572532-15574988 GCF_000151845.1 Pteropus vampyrus | reverse complement strand
ACCGGTCAGAGAACTGGAGACTGAGAAACAGAAGTCCAAAAGGTATTTTTAAGGAGTTTTGTTGGATGTTTAAAACACATTCCTACCTTTGGCACTTTCTCAAGAGACAGAAAAGATTTGATCGGTTTCCAATTACATTTTTCTGTAGGTCTGGACCAGCGCCAAGGCTAGACCATGTAGGATCCTGGGTTTACACTGGTTACATAAACAAACTTTAATCTTTGCTGTGATCTGGAGGAGGCAAAAGCATGAATGTTTTCAATTTCCATTTTGTCTGCTGCTTGAGTTTCTATTCTGAGAGGTGCTAACTGTTAAACATTGTTATTCACTTATGTTCCCTAAATAACTTTTAATTAGTCTTAATTTGGACCAAAAATGTTCTACTGTTGACACAGAGACAGAAATTATCAAAAACAAAATTAATAAAGAACTCACTTCAGAAAAAAACTTGAAATAATATAGTATTTTATAATATCTATCAGCAAAGAGATCATTTAAATTTAAAAATTTTGGTTTTTAATGATTTTTCTCAAAGCAACAATGCCATTAGTAAAGAGGTTACTTAAATATTATTTTTCATCTCATGCATTTTTAACAATAGAATTTTTCTATTACCTTTTGATAGAATTAATTGCATTGATGTTAGAAATGCAGTCAAATCAGCAATTTACTAAGCCTTTGAAACCTTTTGACTAACTGGGTAGTTACTATATTCCTTACACAGTAAATAATGATGAGCCTTAATCCTTTAACCTAAAAAACTGCCAAAGAGAAAGCTTGTCAGGGCTATCAGAATATTATAAAGCAGACGATACAAGAAATTATAAAATATTGTTGGAGTTTTTTAATAGTTTCCCTTCTCCTCTCCTTTGTCCTTTAAGATGATGGTGTTAGTTGTTCCCTAACCATTAGTGCATGATTCTAACAAAAACTTGCACATCTCTTTAGCAAAAAAAGTGACCAAATTTCAAAGTGCTGGTAATATCGGAGCCAGCCTTTGGTATTTTCTAAAGCAAGTAAAGCCTTCTGAATCCTTTTGGGTAAAAATTTGGCAAGATCAAAGTAAAGGTTTCTGATATATCTGTGGAGTACCCTACAAGGATTCTGCACAGGAGACTAATCCAAACCTGCTCTGGTTTAGGCCAAAAACCTATAAAGTCATGAGTGGGTTTCTTTAGTGAGCTTGTGCTATGTATGCATGGTAAATTTGCCATGTGCAGTGATCAACTGTGATCTCGTCTACAATCTCATTTTCATCATTTTCTTAAGTACTATATAGTTTGGTCTTGGGACCACTTAGCTGATTATGAGGATGGGCCTTGTGTGTTACTGCACAACTAAGAATTATTTATTGTTCTGCAGTTCAGTGGAAAAGAGTGCAGATGTGCTTGAATATTTATGTAGATTTACCTTCTCTTTCTGTTATAGAGGACTTACAACAAATTAAAACATCTGTGTCAGCTCCATAATTATCTAGCTAGCTAGACTTTTAAAGATTGGTTAGCCAACATGAAATTTTATTCAAGCACTATTTCATTTGTCATATAAATTTTAAGTACATTAGCCTATTATATGGCCATGATCGGTACTATTTAAACTGCCAATGTCTATGTGTCCCTTCTGTGTGCTCCGCCTGACTCAGTGCATCAGTGGCACTGACTTAGTTTTGTCATGACGCTGGGCATGTCGACAGTCCCCGGGGGTGTGTCTGGAGCTCCTGGATACACATGGTGCTTGGAGCTTCGATTTTACCTGAAGACTTGAAGAAAAAAAAAATTAACCAATCTAACAATTTATTTAATGTGATTCCAATTCTTTTTTAAAAATTATTGGGGTGATATTGGTTAATAAAATTAGATAGCTTTCAAGTGTACAATTCAATAATACATCATCTGTATTTTGCATTGCGTGTTCACCACCCAAAGTCAAATCTCCTTCCATCACTGTATATTTAACCCCCTTTGCTCTTTTCTACATCTCCTCACCTCCTTTTCCCTCTGCAATTTTTCATTTAATTTGCTGTGAAGCAAGCAAAATCAGGCATTAGCTATGTTATGACTAAAAACCAAATGTTGATTAATACAGTGATAAACTAACAACTTGTAAACCAAGAATCTGTCAGAATTCCAGCCAGAAACCAACTGGTTATGCTGATAAGAAAATATGATGACATTCCTCCTGAAAGAATGATGGGACATAGCCCTACCTGGACTCCAGGTGAGGCAGCCCAAAGCCTGCTGCTCCCATCTCCTGTCAAAGTCCTCTGTCATTGGACAGGAACTCTAAGGACTGTTGTAAGGAAAGGCAACCTCCAACCCAAAGGAACAGAACCCATCCTGATGGGTGAGATCCTGAGACACCTGGACGAGCTGAGCATGGGCAGAGCCATTCAGGAGTTCCCTCGAAGCCTGCGCTGGGCAGGATCCCTGAGGCATAAGGACATCATCCAAGAACTG
>NW_011888783.1:15569125-15571272 GCF_000151845.1 Pteropus vampyrus | reverse complement strand
CTCATGCCTGCCTGGGCTCCCGAGATTCCGTCATTTCCCCCATAAGAGGCTGGAGCCGAGGCTGTGTGTGCTTCTGTGCCAGTCACCACGATGGAGCCAAAACGGCCCCTGCGTGGATCCTACCTCAGCTCTCTGAGCTCAGGCTCCCCAACACCAGCCTAAGCTGTCTTTATCGTTCTTAAAATGAAAAACAAACAACTTCAGCTTGACTTTCACCAAAACAACTTTGAATGATTCTGAAAACAATTTTACAGGGAAAAAAAGAAAATGACCAGTCTGCACAAAATTGGCACAACCATAATGTGAACCCATTAAGAAAGAGAATCGGTTTCATCCCCCTGACATTTTGCACAGATTGGGAGGAGGGCTAGATAAAGGCATCGCATGGTATTCAGTTAGGAGGCTGGAGATCTGGAACTGCATGGAACTTCCCCTAAACAGAGCTCTCTCTTGTACCATATGCACGAAGACTGATACTTTGCAGATGGAAATCCGTCCCTGAGATAGAGATCATCTGTCTTCTCCCATATGGCTTAGGAAAGGGCAAAGAAAGAGTCAGAGGAACTAAGCTAAGAAGGTGACAACACGGGCGTCAGGTTGGCTTAATTCTAAGGAAGGACTGGGGAGCAGGCTTTGGGAATGAGAGATTGTCGTCAGAGACCCGAAGGAGACAGACCAGGGAGCTTCCTGGGAATGTGGCCGGAATCGTTATATGGGGCCTGGTCTCAGGGAGGAGGATCAATGTCTTTAAGGATGCGAGACTGAAGGGAAAACTCGGCTGCCTGTTGGGGGGATAGCGTGAACACATGGGTGGCGTTGGGGTGGGGAGAGAGAAAGCAGGCTGGGATCAAGGAGAAAACTCAGCAAGCCAGGGAGTGCTGGGCTCTACAAGGACCTGTGACCATCCCTGTGTTTACTGTGTCCTAAAATATTTTTAAAAATCAGTTTCATCACCCCAAACTTAGTTTGGTGTGTGTATAGTCTGCCTTTATGCTCTCTGATTTTGCCTTTTCAAAGACAGGCTCGTTTCCAAAAATCCACTCTGGCAGGAGATCAAGGGAGGGCTCGATACTCTCCAGCTAATGATAAAATTCCTCAGTGAAGCTTTCGCAACATCACCCAGAAATAACCCGGAATTAACAATCTGGCTCAACCGCAGCATATGTCCCCACAGAGGCCATGCACCTTGTCTGAGCAACATCCCTGTCTCCAGCCAGCAGAAGGACTTGCTTGGCCTAGCGTGGGCAGATAGTGCCTGGCACAACACACCCCAGGCTCCTCTCTGTGGCCGCTGGAGGCTGCTCTGCATGGCTCAGTTGGAGCCCTCCTTGCACCCGCAGAGCCATGGCCCTGCCCCTTGCCCCAGTGACGGTGCTGTGGTTTGCTTATTTTGACGTACGTATCCCCAACACGCCAAGATGAAAGGCAGGAAATGTGCAGTTCCAGTTCCCATAGCGGGAGTGGTTGGACCACATTGCATCACATTTATAGGCTGGTCATGAGATCCTAAAGGCAAATACGGTACGGGCAGACCTCAGGCCTGGGGCTGGTCTGGCACGGCTCATGCGGGGTGCTGCTTATCCGTCATGGAACCCTTACTTACTGTGGACTGACTGCCGCCTCCCTCACTCCCACCACCGCCTGTGACTGAAGCCACCTCCTCAGAGGGTCTCTCTCACTGGGGCTCCCCACTGTCCAGAGGGAGCCACAAGCCCCAGAGAGAGCCCACTTCCTCCCAGGATACTGCTAGGCCCTAAGCAGTTAGCATGGACTTTCCAGTTCCATTTCCCTGTGAACAGGAAGCGCCTCCAGGTCCTTGGGGCAGAGGTTTGGAAACCCCCAGTATGCTAAAAATGTGGCTGAAGTTGACCCATCAAGACCCAAAGGGGGAAAAAGCCAAGGCCTTGCTATATTCCCTGAGTGACTGCTGGCCCTTCCTGCAACCTCTTCGGTCAGCCAGATGATTATTCTATAAACACACCATCTTTTCCATAAGACATAAGTAAGCATCACTTCCACCCACACTCAGGATGTTAAAGCATTTGGAGAATGACTTGTTCTGGACCAGAAAAATCCTTGCAGGAAAAATTCCATTTTTCTTCCCCCAGGTGTGTGCCATGTGGCTCAGTTATGGGGGCGGTGGGGAC
>NW_011888783.1:15561781-15567210 GCF_000151845.1 Pteropus vampyrus | reverse complement strand
TGGGGCTGGACTTGGCCGCTGTGGCCGGAACGGCTGCCTCGGGGCCCTGTGGACAGAGGACCCCAGGCCTTCGCCACAATTCTCCTTCGTGTTTCCTGCCTCCCCACGGCTCCTCACTCAACGTCCAGGGGGCCCCTGAATGATCAAGGCCAACCACGTGCCTATGCCCCAACACACGGTGATAAACACCCATATGTTTATGTTTATACCTGAGTTCTGATGCCGATTCTCCCACTTTCCAGAAGGGAAGCTACTGATTGCTTTTTTATTGTCAACGAGCTTTCATGCAGCTGAAAGGAGACACTTGGAGGTTTTCCTCTCCTGTCCTACTCAGTCACCGTCAGTCCAAGCCCGATAGTCCACTTGGTGGATACCCAGGCCCTTCCCATCTTGTTCTCAGGCTGTTGCTATTTTTATATCTCTCCTTAGAACCTCCATCAGGAGAGAGCGGGCTGTGAGGCAGAATCGAATGTGCCATTGCTCCAAAGAAGGATTACAGGGGGCAGGATTACAGGCATAACTCGGAGGTATTTCTGGTTTGGTTCTAGACCACCGTAGTAAAGTATTACAATAAAGTGAGTCATAAAGTTTTTGCTGGTGGAGGGTCTCGCCTTCAATTTGTAAAATATCGAACACCTGTGAAGAGCAATAAAGCGAAGTTCAATGCAACGAGGTATGACGTAGGGGCCAAGGCAAAGGTGAGCCCTGGTTAGAAAATGCTAAGCACCTGTCAAAGTTCTCGGACCAGATATGTGAAACGAAGCTTCAGCTGGGGCCTGAACTCCCATGGGGAGTAGGAGACCCTCCATGAGCAAGGAGATGGCCTTTCAGATGCAGGACAGAGCAGCAGAGACCAGGATTCCTCTCCCAACAAGGTAGGAAGGAAATGGAGTGGGTTGGAGAACACTGGTAGATTTGGAAAGATTATAACAAGACTTCTCTGTTTATCTTCTTCCCAACTTCTGCAGCCGGTCTGCAGTTGAAATAAATTCAGCACAGGAGGAAAAGGCAGCATTCCTCCCCCTCTCTCCTCCCATTTTAGGTGAGAGGAGGAGGTGGCATGGAGGATAAAGAAAGATCTGGCAAGCTCGCCAGCTGGTGCTGCGGCTAGGCTGAACAGAGGGAGCTTGCTCTGCGCCCCCACAGAGAGGGGCTGATACAGGAATGGAAAGGTGCCCTTTCTCTTTTCTCCCTTCCCCCAACTCCTTGGAATCAGGTCGGTCTCAGGCATGGAGGGAGTAGGCGGCCCCTACACGGTATGCTGCAAGGGTCCCCACAGATGGCATGCCCCAAGCAGAGCTCCAGTGGCCAGGCTCAGGGCATGTAGCTTCTGGTGGGGGCACGTTCTTGGAGTGCCGTCGAAATGCAGTCCTGTCGCCTGGGAACAGTGATGTATGAACAGCTCAGTATCCCCCGCAGAGCTGTTCATCAGCTGACTGAGGCATGGGTTATGGGTCAGTTCCGAGGATGGGAGTTGGAGAGACTTTGATGCTAGTCAGGAGAGTGGGGAGGGCCTGCAACCATGGGTGGTCTGGGTGTGGGGACCACGTGAGGATCTTGGACAGCAAGGGGCGCCAGAGAGATTGGAATGAGTGAGGAACAGGGGTTTGGGGATGGGGATAATCAACACACAGCCCGTGACCACTTAGACACAGCCTCTCCGTAGCATGGGAAGAAGATAGCAACTTTGAATCTGGCTTTCCAAAGCCCTGTTAAAACCTCTCACAAGAGGCCACGTCTGAACAACAGGCCCAAGTGTGCCTCCTGGGCTGCGTGTTGGCCGCAGAGATGGTGGGAGCACGGAGGCCAGCTCACTTCTAGGGGGAGAAGTGACTCCCTCAGCTGGCTCTAGGGACAAATGTAAAGAGAATTTTATTTATTGTTTCTGTTTCCTAAATGGTTTGTTTTAAATTTTGATTGAAGGCCTTGTAGCTATAGAGACGAGATACTTGGTCTCGACTTTTGGCTTGTCTTATGCTTTTTAGGACCAGCTGCCACATCTGGTCCAGATGGACAGTTACCCAGACTTGCTTTCAAGACCATCATTTTGAGCTTCAGTGTCTGTACTCTGAGAGCATTAATGGAGTTTATTGCCCTGACGATAAGATTCTAGTGACAGTGTTGTTACTCTTAAAAAATTGTTGCCATTGATCTTTTCTGTGGATTGAGCTGTGTGTCTCTATAGACTGCTTATCACCATACATAATGGTCAGGTTTGGCTTTGTTTTGCTTCAAGTGCATACTCTATTTGTGGCCAACCATTTGACAAATGAAGACTGGTCCATTGCTCCTTTTGGCTCCTTATTGGAATGTGTGAGATTCGGTTATTATTGAGCCCTGACTATGTGGGAGGTCTCTTCGAGTTTTCCTAGCCTGGGACCTGGAGGCCATCATTGGCAGGGGATCCTTGGCCACCGACCTGTATGAACACCTAAGAGGGAGGAATGGGAGGTGGGTGAGAGAGGTGCATTGCTATGCTATTTTGAGAAAGACATTACGATTGAATGTATATTACATTGTATGTATGCAGAGACATCAGTAGTGATCTCGTGGTGGAATGTAGATTTTTTTTTTCTTTATGTTCTGTGATTTCCAGGTTTCTGCATTGAGAATATCTTACTCTTGTACTTAGAGGAAGAAAGCAACAAATCTTAGTTTCTAAAAAGAAGGAACAAATATTTATTTTTAAATAGCACGTACGGTAGGATTTTTTCTAGAATTCTATGTATAATTCTATGTTCATCTAGCTGTCTATCCACCCATCCTTTTTCTCATCCATTCATTCTTCCATCTTTCTATCCTTTCATACAACTTTCCATCTGTATATTTGCACAGAAATCTATCTAGAATGATGTTGACCAATCGTTTGTGATGGTTATTTCTGGGTGATGAGATTTCAAATACTTTTGTTTGTGTTCTCCTTTGTACTTACCTCTATTGCTTGAAATTTGTAATAATGGGTGCATTTTTTAAAAGAGTAGACGTGGAGGCTACGACATCTCTGCTCTATTCCCAGGGTGAGTCCCAGTCATAGAGCCAAGTGAATATTCCCAGCTGGCAAGGCCAAGCAAGACTCTGATCTCACACCCTTGCTCCCCTGGATATATGGAGGCTGCCTGCTGAAGCCCTGGTCAGGGCAGGCGTGCAGCTCAGCGGGGAGCAGTGAGGGAGGTTGCAGGCGACACCTGAGCTGTGTTTAAATCCACAGCCAATGGTATCCTGAGCCTTTGATGTATGTTATATGACCAGCTGGTGGGATCTGTAGCTGATGGGGGCTCTGTGGTTCACAGTTCCAGGGTGGCAGCAACAAGCCCTTGGGTCCACTCCCCAACACGCTGTCCCTAAGATTTTTATTCTAACGCCGTGTCTCTCCTACTCCTGATGCTCCAAAACCAGGGTGGGGGCTCCTGTGGAAGGCTCTCCATGGGTCTCTGGGTTTAGAGGTTGTTAAGGTTCGGGAAGTATTTGTTGAACATTTTTAGCTCCAGTAGAAGAGACAGGTGGGCCCTCCTTGCATATGGATTGGCAGAGCATTTTCCGGGCTAGGGAGAGGCAGGCGTATTCTCACTTGAGGTGAGAGTGAGAACGACACAGCCACTTAGAAAAACAGGTTGGCATTCATTATCAAGTAGAGTTGAAGATATACAGACATGTAACCTAGTAATCCTCCTCGACAAATGCTCTGCTTCTGGAGATGTGTAAGGATGATCATGGGAGTGTTTTTCCTAAAAACCCCAACCTGGAAACAACCCTCTGTCCATCAACATTTATAACAGATACGCCCTAAATAACTGACCTATGCTTGGACAACGAATGTTATAGACAGTAAAGGTGAAATAAGTACAGCTAGGTGCAATGACATGCATGTAACTCACAAAGGTAAAGTTGAGCGAATGAAGTGAATCCAAAAAGAATATGTACAGCATTATTTCATTCATGCAAGGTTCAAAAATAGGCAAAACTAAAGCATAATTTTTAAGGATGCATATAAAAGTGGAAAAAAAATTTTTTTAAATTACTATAAAATTTGGGATATGGTTACGCCACAGAGAAGGGTAAGAGTCAGAATCGACCAGTTTCCCAAGATAGAGGGGTCTCCTGGGGTGCCTTGCAATGTTCTCCCTAACTTTGGTGTTGGTGACAAGAATATTTGCTTTATAATTATTCATTAAGCTGTCCAGTTACATTTCATGTGCTTTCTGAAAATATTTCACAACAAAAATATTAAAAAGAAAAAAAGCAAAATGTAGCAGAGGGATCTTCCAGCCTCTGTGTCTAGAAATGGCCTTTTCTGTTACCCAAAGGCTTCCTTTATTTCAGAGACCTCAGGCAGCATCGTAAATCAATGTGCTCTTATTTACCAAGTTCTACTGTGAGCTTAGGCTTGTACCAGATATTGGTGGGGGTCAGAGTGGGGGATGTGCTGCCCCAAAGAAGACAAAATATTAGAAATAACAGTGAAAACACTAGGCCAGTCTATAGAGGCTTCCAGTGCTAGGGAATTTCTTAGGAGAAGGGGCTCTGTGAAGGCTTGTGTGGTATGATGCAGCTTCTGCTGGTCCTGAAGCTGAGCTGGGTGGAGACAGAAGTGGGCATGAGAGATATGGAAAAGGGTGTTGTGATGAAGGAAAGGATGTCGTGAATAATGGCAGGAAATCATGGAGGCTGAAGGGGCCTGCCTGACCGGATGGCCAGGTCCTTGGGTGGGTAGTGGAAAATGAGCATTGCTAGATTGACAGGGTGGCTTAGGAAGGTTTGGAAAACTAGGAAGATGAATTCTTCACCCCTTTTCATCTCTACCTTGTTGCTAGTCTAGGTCTATCTATCAATCGATAGGTCATTAATCTGCTGTCTCTAGACACATTATAGTCTAAACATGCAGAAAATCTCAGAGAAAAATAGGTGAGTGAATATGAGAGAAGTAAACAAATACAACAATGCTCATTGCCATTAGAAACCAATCCTCGTCTCTCCAGGCAGCACGGAGATCACAAGTCCACAGAGGCTCGCTATGGGAAACAACATGACAGTTCTTCAAAAAGTTAAACGTAGTATGACCATATGGTCCAGCAATTTCACCTCTGAGTAGATACCTAAAAGAATTGAAAATAGGGACTCAAACAGGTATATGTATAGTCATGTTCATAGCAGCGTTATTCACAGTCGCCGAAAGGAGAAAACAGCCCAAGTGCCGATCAGCAGATGAATGGATAAACAATGTAGTATATACATACAATGAAATTATTATTCAACCTTAGAAAGGAATGAAGTATTGACACATGCTACAACATGCATGAACTTTGATTACATCACGTTAAATGAAACAAGGCAGACACAAAAGGACAAATATTATATGGGTCCACTTAACCGAGGTACTTAGAATGGGCACTTTTCATAAGGATAGAAAGTAGAACAGTGGTTGCCAGGGA
>NW_011888783.1:15560033-15561731 GCF_000151845.1 Pteropus vampyrus | reverse complement strand
CTCTGCGAAGGCTTGTGTGGTATGATGCAGCTTCTGCTGGTCCTGAAGCTGAGCTGGGTGGAGACAGAAGTGGGCATGAGAGATATGGAAAAGGGTGTTGTGATGAAGGAAAGGATGTCGTGAATAATGGCAGGAAATCATGGAGGCTGAAGGGGCCTGCCTGACCGGATAGCCAGGTCCTTGGGTGGGTAGTGGAAAATGAGCATTGCTAGATTGACAGGGTGGCTTAGGAAGGTTTGGAAAACTAGGAAGATGAA
Source organism: Pteropus vampyrus (assembly GCF_000151845.1). NCBI lineage: Eukaryota > Metazoa > Chordata > Mammalia > Chiroptera > Pteropodidae > Pteropus > Pteropus vampyrus. The sequence continues at coordinate 15,561,474 of NW_011888783.1, read as the reverse complement.
TTCTTCACCCCTTTTCATCTCTACCTTGTTGCTAGTCTAGGTCTATCTATCAATTGATAGGTCATTAATCTGCTGTCTCTAGACACATTATAGTCTAAACATGCAGAAAATCTCAGAGAAAAATAGGTGAGTGAATATGAGAGAAGTAAACAAATACAACAATGCTCATTGCCAAAGTCCATTAGAAACCAATCCTCGTCTCTCCAGGCAGCACGGAGATCACAAGTCCACAGAGGCTCGCTATGGGAAACAACATGACAGTTCTTCAAAAAGTTAAACGTAGTATGACCATATGGTCCAGCAATTTCACCTCTGAGTAGATACCTAAAAGAATTGAAAATAGGGACTCAAACAGGTATATGTATAGTCATGTTCATAGCAGCGTTATTCACAGTCGCCGAAAGGAGAAAACAGCCCAAGTGCCGATCAGCAGATGAATGGATAAACAATGTAGTATATACATACAATGAAATTATTATTCAACCTTAGAAAGGAATGAAGTATTGACACATGCTACAACATGCATGAACTTTGATTACATCACGTTAAATGAAACAAGGCAGACACAAAAGGACAAATATTATATGGGTCCACTTAACCGAGGTACTTAGAATGGGCACTTTTCATAAGGATAGAAAGTAGAACAGTGGTTGCCAGGGATTAGGAGGAGGAAGGAACGGGAGTCATTGTTTAATGGGTACAGGCTTTCTGTTTTGCCTGATGAAAAAGATCTAGAAATAGAGAGTGGTGATGACTGCACAACCTTGTGCTTAATGTCATTGAGTTGGACAATTAAAAATGGTAAATTTTGTCGTGTATATTTTACCACACACAAGAAAATAAAGTCCACAGTGGCTGTTATGGACTGAGCATGCCCCCCTAGAATGCCTGTGTTTAAACCCTAGCCTCCAATGTAATGGTATTGGAGGTGGGGCCTGTAAAAGGTAGTTAGATAGTTAGGATGGAAGCTTCCTGAATGGGATCAGTGCTCTTATGACACAAGAGAACTTGCTGGCTCTCTCTGCCATGTGAGGATATGAGAATATGGCTATCTCTAAACCAAGAAGCAGGCAAGCTCACCAGACACCGGATCTGCTCGCACTTTGATCTTAGACTTTCAGCCTCCAGGAATGTGAGAAATAAATGTTTGTTGTTTAGGCCACCCAGTCTATGGTAATTTGTGTTAGCAGTCCAAACTGGCTCAGACAGGCTCAAAAATTTTCCCGTGTGTTGAACTACAGGAAAAAGACAAGGCTGTGGAATCATTTACTGAATAGCAGGAAAGATAGAAAACAAAGTAAAATTTCCCATTGACGATTGAAGAAGGAAAAGGAAATGCTGCCCTTGGCCCGTTTCTGGAGCTCCTCCTACTCGTGGGCCCTCTCCATCGTCGAAGACGCCTCCCTGCAATGCGGCAGACCTGGGTGCTGCTCGAAGAGCA
>NW_011888783.1:15541900-15559313 GCF_000151845.1 Pteropus vampyrus | reverse complement strand
GGATGAACTTCAAAAGTTAGAGCTCTGACCAGAAAATCAGCCCCTTGGTAATCACGAGAACTGCAGGAACTCAGATAAGAATTAGATTCTTAATGTTTTATTCTCTTGAACAGATATCATGACCCTCTTACAGAGTTTCCATGTAATCTTCCCCTTCGATCTTTCAGAACAAGTACTTTCAAGTGTACATTCTCAGTATCATTTTCCTATTGCATTTAGTAATGGCTGACCTGTGATAAGGCCACCTTCCCCTTCCCTGTGGGGGTGGCTGGAGGTCCTCTCCACCCACCCACAGCTGACCTGTGATAAGGCCGCATTCCCCTTCCCTGTGGGGGTGGCTGGAGGTCCTCCCCACCCACCCATAGTCACCCTCCCTGCTGATAAGCAGAAAGCTTTGTGAGGGGTGGTGGGCAGAAAAGAAAGGCAGCAATTTTGATGTTTCAGAGCCCCGGCCATGGCAGGCCAGCATTCTCTTCATCTCTCCTGCAGTGCAGTTTTTATGGTTAGAAAGCGTTCTTAAATTCCAGGCCTGAAGTCGTTTCCCATAACACTGTAGGAAGCCACAGGCCCTCTGAGAACCGACTTGGTATGTTTGCCCCTTGGATTACGCTTGATCGGGCCAGGCTCTGGTACAAGGAAAACATACCTGAAAAGAAAGCAACTATCCATGTTGTGGGTTATCGCTTTTCTTGTCCTTGGGCAGGTACAAAGGGGGAGGGGGAAGTGCTTCCTAACAGGCTGAGTTTCTCTGCATCTTGCGCTAAAGCTGGACTGGGCCTGTCCTCTGCTGGGCCACCCCCTGGCTTTTCGACACCTACTATAGAGCAATGCAGGGCCATTTGGCAGTTTCTCCCTGTGAGAAATCCCCAGCTCCCTCAGAATGACCTTCACCAAATCCTTTGCTTCCTCCATCATAAAGTTGGAAAAAGAAGAAAGAATAATGGTTCACGGGGTGTAGGCAAGAAAAAAAAAAAAAACTTGGGCGTAACCCTATATCAACTCAGTGGGCCTGAAGCAGTAAGGATTTTGCAGGATGAAAACCTCTGGCTTCTGTCTGCAGATGGACAGCTAGCTATACAATCTGAGATGCTAGCAGTAAGCCAGACAAGATAACAAGGAGATAAGGAGGGACAGAGGGAGGGAGAGTAACATTAATGTCATTAATATTAATGGTGATTAATTTTTAATGTGAACATATCAAGGAATGCACTGGCTTAAAAACGCTCTTTGGTAATTTGAATAACCTTGATTTTGTGAGGTCAGTTGTCCTCTTTGCCTGGCTACCTGTTTCACAGACAGTGCTTGGATCCTGGAATTCTCTGATCATTTATTAATTTCTTCTCCCAGATCTGGGTTCAAACCAGGGTTTTTCCAAAGTGGAAACAAAACAGGGAAGTTGGCTGCCCTGACTGCCGTTGTCTCCCGTCTCTGGGAAGGCTGTGGAGGGGCTGCGTGGGGATTTCCTCCCGTCTGTCGGCACTGTCCGGAGGAGTTGTCTGGTGAGCATTCATTGAGGCTCATTCTGTGCAAAGCACAAGGCTAGGTCGTGGCTTGGGGAATCCAGGGCAAGAGGGCGTTCCGGCTCCTCCTGCTCTGACCGTGGATGGATGCCCTGTTTGGGGGTTCCCTGGTGGCCGGCGCTCTGCAGACTGATGGATTCCGATAAACCCTCATTAATCATGTAGAAACCTTTAATACTGTGGAAACTCCCCTCTCCAGGGCAGCGGGCCCTGCACACAGGCTCAGGTGACAGGGTGATGACACTTCCAGTGTGGGGAAGCCAGGGCACCTTCTCACTCACCGTAAGCTTCAGGATGTCAGAGTTATACCTTATGTGCCTAGCAGCCCTGAATTTCTCATGAATCGTTTGTGACTACCTAAATCAGTTTTTTAAAAACTAGTGTTAAGGGGAACGATGTTCTTAGAGAAGTTAGTAAGTTTGCAGAAAAACAAGGCTTCCCACGCACAAGTTGTCAGTTGGTTTATTCTTCTAACTTTTTTTTTAATGCGAAACTTTTCAGAAGCTTTATTCTAACATGATTGCAATCTTAATAAAGGTGGAATTGGTATACAGTGTTCCCCAGACTTATTTGACTATAGAGCTCTTTATTCTTGAAATAACTCCCCAATAATATATTGAGCTCTCCAATGTCTTATCGGACCACCTGCTAATAAAGCAAAACTGAGTTGATTAGAACTCAAGGCAGTAAGGGAAAGCATCGCAGCAGCGACACAGTGTGTCAGAATGGGGAAGTCAGAGGAGGACTTTGAAGGGTTCAGGGCGTCTGGGCTTGTGGTTAAGATGTGTCTTTCAAGGTGGTGGAATATAGTAGGTTAGGACTGGTGAATATAGCAAGGATCTGGTAGGGAATCTTGAGAGGTAAGCTATTGTTTGATGAACCAGCTGCTTGCCCAGGTAAGCAGTCCGTTGCTTCAGGCAAACGGATCAGCAAGACTTTCCTGAAGCACATAGTTTTATTTGAGCAAAAGTTTCTTGGAACGAACAGCTAAGTCTCAGCAGTTAGGCCTCTGGCTGTGTTAGGTTGGTATAGTTTGTCATAGTTCTTGGAACAATTCATACTTCTTACATTTTGTGGAATGCAAGTATCATTCAAGGCAGTCTAGGAAATACTTCGAGAATCCTCCTTGAACTGATTTAACCTGGTTCATGTTAGAACCCATCTCCTTTTTCTGACTTAACATCTAATTTAGGTCAAGTTATGTAATTTAGAATAAAATTTGAGTGAGAAAACAAAAGTATCGAGGACAAAGTCAGACTTAGGTTAAAAACTAGGAGGTGAGACGCCAAAGGGAAGCAGAAATAGCCAAGTCTATTGACTATTCCTGATGCTCTGGCATTTGGGGCCTTGATCCTGGAGCAACGAACCTCTCAGGGCTAGCTAATGACTAGAGATGGCAAAAGACTCTCCTGCAAGTGCATGTGTGACACTCAAACCAACCAATCTACAGCCCACACCCCCAACTATCTCTTTTTCAAACTCTCACGCACCAAGCCAGTATTCCCCCTAATCTAAGTCACCCTAGGACCAGGTACTAGACTACTAGGGATCACCCTTGTAGTCCAGAGCCCAGAGCCTGTCCAAATTATTCAAACTATTCAACCCTAAACTGACTCAAGGAACCTACCCTGCCTCGCCCATTCCTTCCTGAGAGAACCCCAGCAAGGCTCTGGGCCACGTCTGCCCTTTCCCCTCCTGCCTCCTGACTGACCCTTGTCGGTCCCCAGGTGGCCCTGCCTGGCGAGCCATGCCTGCTGCTTCTAGGAGCTGTTCAGTAGCATGTTGTTTAATTTCCACATAGTTGTGAATTTTCTAGTTTTTATAATTGATTTCTAGTTACAAACACTGTGGTTGGAAAAGATGCTTGGTATGATCTTCCTCCTTCATGACAATCATTTTTCTATGTGTGTCTTATCACACCTGATTAAAACAAATCCTGGATGCATTTTAATATACCAACAAGAAATGAAGCTGAATTCAGTCTGCACACCAGAGGTGTTAGAATCATCTGGGAAGCTGACTGCCCAGGCCTTGCCCACAGAGCATTTGATTTAACTGGCCTGCAGTAGCACCTTAGGTGATTCTACAGCAGGGCTGAGAAACACTGAGCCGAAGTGTGATCCTGGGACCAGCAGCATGAGCATCACCTGGGAACTTGTTAGAAATGCAAATTTTGGGGCCTCCTCAGACCTCTTAAGTCAGAAACTGGAGATGGAGCCTTTATCAAGTTCTCCAGGTGATTCTGAAAGATGCTGAAGCTTAAAAGCTGGTGCACTGGGCTAAAAGCAGGGTAGAATCAGAGAAGCAGGCCGCTAATGGGCCGGCTGCAAGCCTGGAGCCCTTACGTTTATGGCTACACTTAACGCCATCTCCTGGTGCTGGTTAACAGCTTCTATTTCTGGAATCTTGGTGCCTCTCATAAATTTTCTATATTTTCATTTTTGTTTGTGTCAATGCATTTTTTTATTTCTCTTTTGATTTCTTCGACCCAATTGTTGTTCAGTAGCATGTTGTTTAATCTCCACGTATTTGTGTATTTTCTAGTTTTTATAATTGATTTCTAGTTACAAACATTGTGGTTGGAAAAGATGTTTGGTATGATTTCAATATTCTTAAATTAAGACTTGGTTTTGTGGACTAATATGTGATCTACCCTGGAGCATGTTCCATGTGTGCTTGAGAAAAATGTGTATTCTGTTGCATTTGGGTGGAATGTTCTGTACAAGCATATCATAGATACTGTGGGTTCGGTTCCAGACCACTGCAGTAAAGTGAGTTGCAATCTTTTTGCGGATGGAGGGTGTTGTCTTCAATTTGTAAAAAAACACAGCATCTGTGAAGCACAATAATACAAAGTGCAACCCAACAAGGTATGCCTGTGCACATGTTCAGTGCCCTGGTCTCATCTGTTGTTTAGAGGCAATGTTTCCTTATTGATTTTAAATCCGGACGATCTTTCCATTTGTGAAAGTGGGGTATTAAAGTTTCCTACTATTATTATTTTATTATTTCTCCTTTTAGGCCTGTTAATATCTGCTTTATATATTTAGGTGCTCCTATGTTGGGTTCATATATATTTACAAATGTTACATTCTCTTGTCAGGTATATTTTTTTTCATTATGTAATACCCTTCCTCGTCTCTCATTACAGTCTTTGTCTTAAAGTCTATTTTGTCTGATGTAAGTTTAGCTATCCCAGTTTTATTTCGGTTTCCATTTGCATGGAATATCTTTTCTTGTTCACTTTCAGTCTGTGTCCTCACATCTGAAATGAGTCTCTTGTAGGCAGTAAATAGATGGGTCTTGTTTTTTTGTTTTATCCATTTAGCCACTCTCTTTCGATTACAGAATTTAGTCCATTGCATTTAAAAGTAATTATCAGTAGGTGTGTTACTTACTGACATTTTAATTGTTTGTTTTGTCTCTATCTTTTGCGTATCTACTATAGGTTTTGCTTTGTGGTTACCATGAGGCTTACATAAAACAACCCATAACAGTCTATTTTAAGATAAAAACTTAAGTTTGGACATATTCTAAAGCTCTACATCTTTATTCTACCCAGCGCACATTTTGTTTTTGATGTGACGTTTCTAGAATCTTGGAACAGAGTACTGGAACTGATATAGTTGAACTTAACTTTTGTATGCCCACATCATCTCCTGTCTCCTACAGTTTGGATATTATTAAATAAAAACGTGAACAACTCATTTCTCACTACTATGAATTTTCTTTTGTAAGAGTTAAGAACTGTCTTTGGAAAATGTCAGCTCATACGGAGAGGCATCCAAATACCAGGCCAGGCCGAGATTTGTTGCACCGACAAGCCCCCACTTATGCCCAAGTCATACCTGTAGACACATCAGAGGAAACTCACTGGTCTAAGCTTGATACAATGAAAACCAAAAGATTTTTGTTCTTAGAACATGGTAAGTTTAGTTTACATTTTACCTCTACAAGGCCCTTTTTGCTAACTTAGTGAGTCATTTAAGTCTCTAAACATTACCTCCTCTGCTTTTTGTATTATCATAGTGACATGGGAGGTTAAATAGTTACATTTCAGGGCTAGAAAAAAATAATTGCTAGATTTTTAGCGTCACGTGCTGATGTCTCCTGCTACAATTGTGACTGTATTTAAACAATAATAAAACCCCCAATACTTTCAAGTGTTCACCAGAGCTCCAAAGATTGGGTCAGCAACATGGAGCTTATACTTCTTGTGTTATTTGCTATTCCAAGGAAAAAGCGATGGAAAACATTTACATTGTGACATGACTGAAAGACCATATTAAAATATAATCGCTTCAGTGGAGAATGAAACTCATAATCAAGGTTTTCCTTATACTGCATGGTTACGAACGAATATAACTTTAAGCTTAGCTCTCTTGATCTTTGGTTTCAGTATGTGAAATATCAACTGATGGGAGCTGTCTGTGTGATATGCATCTCTAGTGAAATAATTTTACTTTAAAAAATACTTAAGCATTTGCTGAGAGGTCCTGACTTTAATAAGGTAGAAAAATGTGTTGAAACCAACAAATGTGTGAATCTATAATAATAGTATAAATACAGCCTTTATTAATAAGATTGCTAATTGGTCTTTTGTGGATTAGTTATACCCTAATTCTTTCACTATATAAAACCAAAGGAAAACAACTACTTCATTTTTCCCCCATCATTAGTATTTGGGAGATGTGAAGAGTGTCACAGTCTGTTTTAGATAGTGAGACTCTGAACTGTTTGGTTGAGACCATTTCTTGTTTTAGAGTGACCACCAACTACGAACAGGATTGGCCAAAATGACAGAAGTGCACCTGGCAGCAATGGACTGATGGCACCAATATGCAGCCTCATGTGAAGCAGGGAAATTAGGAGCTAGTGAACCCACAGCAGAGGACATAACAGGGCCTTTCATGCTCTGGTGTCCCATTCCAGATAACTCATCCACAGGGATCGGCAGCAAGTAGTTACGTTTTTGATGCTTCCAAATAAACTCATACTGGACACGTGTGGAATCATTTTTACTTCATATCTCCTTTTCTTACTGGTCTAATGAATGTTTACAGTCAAAAGTATCAAATGGAATCATAGAAGTGTGGCTTGTGAGTGCACATTTCCTTAAAGGCAAATACATCCATGCTGTCTGTTTTATCTTTCTATTGATGTCTAGTGCTGAGGCCCATAGGGAATAAGATACTCAATGAGAAAAAGGACAAAATTCAAGTTTAACTAGGCTAAATTGACCTAGTTAAGTTCCTTGAGAACAGAAACTGATTTTTCTCCCCAGGCTTAGCACAGTGCCTGGCCCATGGGGAACAGGCAGGAAATGGATGTGGAATGAAGAGCGCTATATCCGCTATATCCGCTATATCCCCGGGATGCAGGTCTAGGCTTCATTTGGAGAGAGAATGCAAGTGAGAACTAGTTCTCTAAATATTAGAGAAGCTGACAGCTCCCTGACGATTCTTAGCCTTCAGCTACGTTCCATCACAATGCATGCCAATTAAGGGTCAGAACTACCCAGATGTTCAGAGGGAGTGTGATGTGCCATAATGATATATGTAAAGACCACTATTACCTCATCTCATAAAAGAAAATGCCTTTCACTTAACACGAAGAGACAAATATGAATGCCATACAGTTGTTACTGTCCAATCAAGTTATAAGCATGCTTCAAGAGTTCCGTAAGAAGCCAGCCTTCCAGCAACTAAAATATACAGTTGTGCATTAAAAAAAACTTTCTGCTCTTTAAATGGACTTCCAATAATACCCAATCAGCTCTGGGGCTGTAAATTTTAAAATATTTTGTTAAAATGAATAATGTTGGAACCCTGAACCTAATTTATTCAGGGGCCTTCTATTTGAGCTCAAGCAACCAGAAACATTTTGATAAATATCCATCCTTCCACTTCAATTCAGTGAAGAACTACTTCCTCTGTCAGCTGGTATAACTAACTAACTGGCACTAAAAACTTGCAAAAAAGGTAGAGAAGAAATGATCTTTGATTTTTCAATTTAAAACTATATATAGAAAATTGGGAAGAAAGAGACTTTACATTCAGGGAAGAATATCTGCCGTGCTGCCAAATCTGTAGGTAACCATGAAGGGGCTTATCAGTCCCTCTTTCCACTCCTGACTGGTGCTTCATCAAAAAGGGCCATGATTTAAGAAATATTCCATGGTCATAGATATGTATGAAAGACTCTGGCTAAAGATTGAGAAAGAGCCTCTCTAAGAAACTGGGAATCGTTTCCTCATTTCAAAGAGTGTCACCCCACAGTCCAAGAGTGCTCACAGACGACGTCGCTGTAATTTGTATCTGCGAGTCCCGAAGGGATGAACCACACGTTCATCAGCTTAAAACATAACAAGTGCCCTTGTTCGCAGACCTGATAAACAGTAACCTGTCTGAAGGCGTGCTCAGGACTTTATCTGAATATATGCTTTATGTTTACTATGATCAGGCAAGGCTTCTGTTCCAGGTGTTCTGCTAATTCTGATAAGGGCCTACTTCAAAGTCAACCAGATCCTTTCAGGAAGAAAACAGGGTGATTACATTCTAATAAAGCGTATTTCTTCACAGATTTCTTTACTGAAAATCTCCTTTAAAAGGATTTTGTACAACGAGAACTTCGGCCATGAGCACACAGAAATTCAGTTGGTTTACCTAACCGAGGACATAGTCTTGTGCTCGATTTCTCTGACAAATTATTTCATGAGTCAAAAGCATTGCCTTAGTGTATATTGTCTTTTAGCGGCCTCCATTTTAAAGATTTCTATGTTACATAAAACAAATCTCTATTAATCTACATATCCAATGTTGCTTAGTGCAGTGACATTATTCATAGGAGACTGTGGCCAACAAGAGAGCTGTGATGGACTATCTCCAGGTAACTGCATTTTCCTGAACATAAACACTAAAACATACTACCAACTTCCTACTATGGCCTAGGGGCAAAAATATGGAAAAAATCCACCTTTCTGTCAGTTTCCATTACCTTTGAGAGAGAGTCTTGAACGTATCAAGGACTGAAATGGAAAAAATGGAAATATGTCTTGTTTTTTTTTACTTTTTAAAGCAGGACAGAACTGTAGTTCTGGAAGGGCGCTTGTTTGACAGACAAGGATACAGACTCTGGAGGGTCATTTGCTCAAAGCCACGGGTAGCCAGTGACAGTATCAAGCCCACTCCCTGGGTTTCTTGGGATCTAGATATATGCACATCACTCTTCTCCAGTGTCAGGCTGCTATCTGGGACTCAGCTCAGGCAGTGTTGTCAGCTCAGCTGGATGTCAACACCATGCACAGCCAACAAACCAAATGTTTATTAGAAAGTCACTCCTTTTAGTTAGCCTTTTTTGCTTTTTCTGAGAGTTCTGGAAGGAACTCCTGCCTGCTCTCCCACCTCTGAAGTCGAGAAAATATTCTAGATTCCTGCCAGACTATGCAAGAAGAAAAATAAATCCAATGAATGGGTGTTCTGATTCTAAGCAATTTTAAATTATTTTAGGAACACAAAACTTTCAATACTAAACAAAAAAAAGCGAGAGGGAGTACTCAGTATTAAAAAAATGGCCAAACACATCTTTCCAAATATTCTCGATCATGGGGAAAAAAGTAAGCTATAAATAGTTTTGATTTCTAAAAGCCAAATTTAATAAATTAACAAATGCATGCCAGATAACACAATTATAACTAAAAACCAATAATAATTCAACGAAAAATGCTCTGCATTATACTTTTTTATTGGTATGGATAATTTACTAAAGTAACAAACCTGAAAACACATTTTGCTTTTGCTGGAAAGAAAGTACTACGTTAGAGAAGAACTAAGAGAAACTGGAAATAAAGCATTTGCGAAAAGTAGGCATATGTTATAGTCTATGGCAATGCAGCAGCCAGAGGTGCTGTTTTATCCGTTTGTGTGCATGTTTACATAAGCATCAAAAACCAATGACAGAACCCAAGAGCGAAGTCACAACAGATTTACTCTGAAACATGCTGAATCACAACCACAGACTACCCAGGACAAAGCAGCGCAGGCTCGTTGTCTCCTCTGTGTGAGGTTCCCTTGCCAAATGGGGCTAATCATGCAATAGCTTGGGTTTCTCTTAACATGATAAACACCCAGGATTACTAGAACTGGAAGAAAGCGTGTGTCACTGTTTTACAAGGACAGCTGAGCGGTGCTATGAAAACAGAAAGTTCCTTCATTTTAATCTGGTTATGTGCCCAAACTCCTAACCGAGAAATAATTCAGCAATAAGAGCCAATTAAATTACTATAAAACATTCCTTCATCTGTAAAACATTTCGCTTTTTCCCCTCAAACTAAAATTTAAAATAAAATATCTTCGTTTTTGATAAGCAGCTCTACCACCAGTCTCTGATATCGTATATCATTCAATGCAGCCATCGCGTCTAGTTCTGGAGATCTCATGAGGGTTGGGCCAAAAACAATTCCAAGGTTTTCTGCATTCATAAGATTCTCCTTTTCATGGAGGGTGACTCTGAAAAATACAAGTAAAGGAGCATGACTTCGCGATGGCCATGCACTAAAACAAAACCCAGATTCACAAGAGGTCTGTGCCCACCTATCAACTCTTCCCCTAGGTGACTTCTCTGTATTTCTCCTTAACTTCAGAGTACTCACTTGCATTGTTATGTTAATAAATAATTTAAACTTCTCAAACCCGAATGAATGCTCTTGACAGTGTGGGTTCAGTTTTATTTGTGGATTCCCTGGCCAGAGCCTAGAGCTGATGGAGTATGTTTGTAAACAAAGGAACTGGGTTGTCTTAATTATTCCATCAGCCCTCTCTTCCTCTCCACTTTGGTTGTTTCCTGTAGATTATTCTTGCATGTGTCTAGGGAGAGAGTGGTAGAGATGTTAAAAGGAAATGGCTCTGGGTAAGCAACACTGTCAGGAAATTTAAGTGTTTATGTTCTTTTTACTGCTATTGCAAAGGCACAGACTATAATTTGAGAGTTATTCCTTTGTTTTAGTGTGGAATACTTAATTACATCCAAATACGAAGCAAACTTGAATTTACAAGTGAAGTTGTAGGCAAATTAAAAGTTTTAACTCATAGTGCTTTTAAAGAGGAAAAACATGCAAATATTAAAAGTACCATGAATTAAATATTTATTTCTGGATAACTCATGCCTAAAGACATACAAGATTGATGCCAAATTCTACTGTCTTTTTTTTGTTTCTAATTGGTCTTTTATTTTGAAATCCTAAACCACTAAAGCTTGGTCATATAATTTTAAAAACTTTACTTCAACTGGTAGAGATCAAGGGTGACTGAGCAGGGAAAATAAAGCTACGTTACAATCAATCACTTTAAAACATTAAACCAGAAGTAACAAAATATTTTCCATTATTCTCTTTATGCCTTACTTTACTCCATCGTTTTTTACAACAGTTTTCAGTGCATGCAACATTAATTCAATAATCTAAAATCCCATCAGCAAGTCTAAAGTACCTATTTTGGAGCAAGAAGTAAGAAAAATGAGCCTTTGCAAGTTGCTTTGCTCTTGCTTTATTATGCTAATGTTTGTATCTTTACAGTGACAACCTTTTCCCTTTCAACAAAAATTAATGCATGTCCTTGGCAGAGTATTAGTATTTCCAACATATTCGCCAGCATATACTGGAATTGCAAATACATTTCTGTCAGAATCCAGTGTGCACTCAGCATTGTAGTACAGAATATTTTTAGCATTCCTTCTGAACTTGTGCAATTTCACACAAGAAGACAACATAGCTATGCATTTATTTATTCATTCGATAGATCATGTGTCCTTTCTTTTACGTTTGGTTTTATTTCATTTTTAAAATTTGGATGCAGTGCCAATATAAGCTTCAAAGTCTGTAACTTGCCTCTTCAGATGCGCCATGAGGTACCGGAGGGTTTCGCAGTGAGCAGGCGGCAGCAGTTTCAGTGCTTCATGAAGGGTTTCTAATTGCTCATCAGGATCCATAATTTCTACAGTAGTGAGTAGAATACCAAGGGGAGAAACTTTAACAGACAACTGGTATAAATGGTTCATTTAATTCTATTTGTGCGGTGATCTTTTAAAACTAGTTAAAGGAATGTTTTCTCACAGATCCTTGCCCGCAGCTTTGGGAAATATTTTTAATGTTCAAATCTCAGATTTTCGAAGGCTTAGTTTCAATATGTCAATACCATTTACTTGGACCTTTGGGGAGAGCACCCAGCTTTTTCAATTGAATGTCTTGGAACCTGGTAACTATGGAGATTGGCTATTAGATATATAGGATGTAACTATTAAAAATTCAGACACATATACACACAGATGACAACTTACACATTCAGATGAGGACATCTTAGAACGTTGCAGACATATTCAAGGGACGCTGCATTGTTCAAAGTATTTTGAAAATCCCCTTTCAGTTACGGTATAGAATCTATGCCATCTCTTTGCCTCTTGCAACCCCTGCTAAAATCTTATTAATATGTATGTCATTTTTTTTCTTTTTAAACCAAGAAATGTATTATCCAGTATTAACTTCATTTATTCATTAGGTTTAAATTACTTTGTGTTATATCAAAAAGTCCAATCTACCCTCAAAGCACAAAGGTATTCTACTACTTAGGATACTCAGAAGCTACAATGCAGACTTTGAAGGCAGTTCCAGATGTTTTCACAACAGTGTCCCTGCAATAAATGAGACTCCTCCAAAGATGTAAACTTTAAAGGGGACCATCCTCATTTGGATATTTTAGTTCTGCTGTGTTGGTCAAAAAAACAGCACGTTCCTTTGAGGTCACAGATTGCATTAAATTCATCAATTATTTCCACAATCAGAAAGGTATTTTTGAAATTCTGTGCTAATTTCTAGTATATTTATGCTTCTACCCAAATGTCAAGAAGATGGGGTGCCTTTAAATGTTAGGTTTCAGGGTAACTGCAAAGTAACCTCAAACTGCTGAGTCTTAATCAGGACAGCATCCCTGAAAGATGGAAGGCCACATCTGACCAGAATGTAATATTCAAGACACAAGACCAAGAATCCTAGTCTTTCTAATTTAATAAAACAAACCAACTCAATGGCAATGTACTGGAGTCAGATAAAAAGTGATATAAAATGATATGAAAAGTTCTTAGCATTGGCAGAGCAGATTAGATAATTTCAGAATGTGAAGAGTGACTGAAGCTTTTTAATTCAAAGAAATTTTGGACATTTTACAATTTCTGCCCAAAGTTTCCCCAGAGTTCCCGGTTATTTCTTGGTGATAGAGAATGTATTATTTGCCTTTGGCCAGGATAAACAACGTATGGTCTTTGAACCTTGAGACCTTTAAAGAGTGCCAGTTCATAAGAGCAATACCATTCAGAAACTGAAATTCAATCATTTAATTAGAAGGAAATTCCATTTATGATAGAAAACTATATAGGGCTAATTAATTTGAAGCTACACTATTCTGGAAATTGAAAAAAGAATAATTTAGTTTTAACTTCTACAATTAATCCTTGTAGGGAGAGTTTTCAGATGGTTTGAAGTTAAGGATGGTCTCAAGTTACAGTCACTTGAGGTCCTTTTGGTGGGGTAGAAATAAAATTCCCTGTTCACGGAAAGCTTACTTTCCTATTGGAGGGCGAACTGACAATAAACAATGAATATGTATCTTATAGCTTATACTATACTAGAATGAGTGTTACGCAAACAAACAAACAAACAAATGCAAGATAAGAAACACTGGAAGTGCTGGGGGGATGTGTGTGTACAATTGTAAATGGGGTGGTCAGTCGGGGACCTCAGTAAGAAAGAAGGTCTGAGTACAGACTTGAGGGAGTGGGGGAATGAACCTCATGGAGATCTGGGGGAAGACGGTTCCAGGCAGAGGAAACTCAGTGCGAAGATCCTGAGGGAAGTGTATACCTGTAATGTTTGAGGAAAAGCGAGGAGCCAAACATGGCTGCAGTAGAGTGAGCAAAGAGAGTAAAGGGGGTACGATCAGAAAGGTAACGGCACTCTCTCACGTCAGGTGCTGTAGGCTATTCTAAGGACTTAGCATTCACTGAGACAAATGGGAAGGTTCTGAACAAGAGAGGGTCATGATCTGACATAGATATTTCATAGTATCTTTCTCTCTAGCTGTCATGTGGGAAACAGACTATGGAAGGACAAGCGTAAAAGCAGAAAAACCATTTCAATAACTATTACAACAATCCAGGCGAGGAATGACACTAGTTTAGACTAGGTGGTGACAGTGAAGGTGATAAAAAGTTGCTGGATTCTAGGCATATTTTAAAGGTAGAATCCACAGGGTTTCCTGATGAGGGATGTATGAGGAGAATCATTGAGAATGAGCCCACTTTTAGGCTTAGGCAACTGGGAGGATGGAGCCTCCGTTAACTGAAATGGGAAAGATGATGGGTGGAAGAGGTTTCATGGGGAAGATCAAGAGTTCTGTTTAAGAAGACTTTCAGACATCCAAGTGAACATGCTGACTGAGAATTAATCTGGTGTTCAGGGGGAGGTCCAGACCAGAGATATAAATTTGGAAACATATGACAAAATGCACCTGAATATACTGATATCAAACTGACAAGGGATTCTTCCCTGGAATTCATTTCTCTTTTTTTCCACTTAAAGGAGTATTATCCACGATCGGTTTTTCAGAGAACATAAGTCTTTAGCCCTGAGACAACTACAGAATAATTTAAAAGGGAGACAGACCAAGTGGAATGTATTTAGAGATGAATGACCACCATGAGTTGTTTCATATGTGTGAAAGGCTTGCACATAGAAGATGGTGATACTAGGACCAATATGGGAGGGAGTCAAAAGCAGGCAGGTTTCTGCTGCACACAAGTAGGGTTTTACAACTGTTCCATCTGTCCATCAAGTGGACTGGCTGCCTAGAAAAGTAGTGATCTTGCGGTTACTGGATATTTAAAAAAGAATGTGTTGTAGAAGGAAGTCTAGTTACATAACTCCTTGAGAGCATCCAAAAACTAAGATTCTTTAGGTCTCAATATAAAATTGTTAACTAATTCCAGAAATATTTATTGAGCACATATTATGTAAGGGAGAGACTATCACAGGCACTGTGGGAAAATAAACATGAGAACCCCTGCCTGTAAGCGGGTAACAGTCTAGTAGGGAAGATAAGACATGAACATAACCTCTGGCATGAAGGTAAGAGGCTTTAAAAGGTGTCCAAGTGAGTGTGATGGGACTATAGAGGAGAAAGATGGCCCGTGGCCGAGAGAGACAGAGAAGAGGAAGAGATGGCATTTGAGGAAGGTCTGGAAGGATCTGGAAATGTGGACATCGTGTGGGCAGGAAACAGTACTCTGAATCCATATCAAGATACAGTTAAAAGCTCTTTTTAAAGTATGTACTGTCAATTCTTTATAGAGAGACTCAAGCACAAGAATAAAACTTAGCCAGCTAAGTGGCTGAGTTGAGGGAAAAACTCAAGTTCTTATTCCCAGGCTTCTCTATAGGACATTTTAAGTGGCTTGGGACAAAGACCCCTGGGTTTTATTTCTGAGTTTCTCTGACTCACTCAAGGGTGCACACTGAGTCATGCAGCTTCTGGGAACAGAGTTCTTAGACTCCTTGCCAGAGCAAGAGTTCCACCTTCAGTACTGCCAGGAGTTCAGCTTTGGCAGTGCTGGTTTCACCGTGTTTAAGAAGCAACCATGAATGCTGGGTTTCCGACCAGGCCCCGTGGGCAGCACCTGTCTTCTAGGCCTCAGTATTACACAGCAGAGGATTCCTTAACTGGTGGGAAGAGGGAGTGAGGACGAAGGGCTGGGGAGTCCAAGACTTCTAGGTGGTTCCTGAGGGAGTGTGCAGGGAATTATGCAGATAGTCAAGCCTTTAGAAGGAATGCCCTGGCCTCCACTACCCCTGCATCCCTTTTTCATTTCCTACAGCTAATTCCCTCCAGCTTTCAACTAGCAGGTTCTCCAAGGGAGGCCACAACAGCAGAGCTCTAATAGCTTTTGCAGGAGAAAGCTTTAAAATGAACTATGATTTTTTGGGGGGTGGAGGGGCGTGGGATACTAAAAAATGCCAGAGATATGTGAGACCTAAAGAACATGGCTCAAGTCTGTTTTTAGGGGCTGAGAGATAAAAGTTCTAGAGCACATGTATCACGAGGAGTTGGCTAACCCTGTCCTTCATTTAGAAGGGGTTCCTGCCCTTCTGTCTTCCTCCTCTCTCAAAGTCTTTTGTCCCCTGTTCCATCAGGAGAGCCAGGGAGTGTGCAGAATGGAGAGAGCTTTGATATTAGATGGATGTGGGTTTGAATGCTGGTGCCACTTCCTTTAGCAATAAGACCTTGGACAATTTACTTATACCCTGTAACATCTCCTTTTAAAAATGATATCACAGATGTAAAGTACTGAGTGTGATTCCTGGCACCTAATATTGTTCTATAAATCTTGGTTTTTCTCATCTTCCTTATCTGCCTATACAGGTAAGAGAATGGTGGTATCTATGCATCTAAAGAATGAAACAGACTCTACTGTTGGAAAAGATAGGTATATAGAAACAATCTTCCAAAAGCTATTATATCAACATCAAATATGTACCATAAATGTTTATATTGTGTATAAATATTATGGTAGGGTTTTTGGTGTCATGGAAATCACACACCAAAATAGTTGAAATTATAAGGTAAAGGAGTTTCTACCTTGATTTAGGAAAGCTTCCTCATGTGCTTTCTAGAGCTCCCTGAGGGGTGAGATGAGACAACTTGCTGATTTCTGACAGGTCTGCTTCAGACACAAATCCCAGAACAATGACAAATGGTTTGGAAGAAGAATAAAGAGAGGAGATTTTCCTCAGCAACTAGGATGGGTGTGGGGAAAGAAAGTGAGGTAATTTGGGAGCGTGAGGCAAAAGGCCTTGAGATCCAATAAGCGGAGCTTGGATTTTTCTTCAAAGTAGATAAGGTGGTGTGCAGAGTTCAGAATCTGGGTTTGAATCACTGCTTTGTCCTGTGCTAATTGGATGCCCTTGAGTTAGGCATAGAAGCCAAGTTTCAGTTTTACCAGAGCAACACGGGGACAGGAACACCATCCAGTGGAGCCCGCAGTGCGACCCTGGGGTTCAGAGCAAAGAGAGGGCTGACTGAGCAGCTCTTTGTGATGTAAATATGTGTACAGTGTCTTCCACATTAGCGGCAATTAGACTTATGTCTCGCGGAGGAAATGTCCGCCCCAGGAAACAAGAACCTTAGCAATGAATCCATCCCCAAATGAGAGGAGTTAAATTCCTATGGAAAAAGCCTAGAGCCTTTTAGGCTCATAGCATGAAAATTTGTAAAAATCAGGGTAATTCTCATGCCTATTTTCTACATGAGAGCTAAGCTGACCCGCAAGAAATCAGGGCTCCATGGAACTAACCACAAAAATTCTTAACAAAAGCTCTGAAGGAGAAACTAAAAATTAGAACAAAGCAAGTTTGTACTTCATGAAATTTCAAAGTTAAAAATCGAATCAGTGTTACTAAGGAAGTAATATTATTTAAAGCTAAAGACAATATATGGTTTTGAGAGAACAGCAAATGACAGAAATAGCCTATCTTTTCTAAAAAATGGTAATGCTGACAGTTAAAATGTTCCCTTCTCTTTTTAAAAAAGTATGAATTATAGGTATGAATTTTGCACTATAAAATTTGGCAAACGAGTCTTTGCTTTTTCTCATTTTTATCTCAACTAGAACTTAAAAAATAACTTCTTGATCTAAAACAAGCTCCTTAAAGTATGATCCACGGACTAGTGCCAGTTTACAAACTGTTAATGGTATGTCACAGGATAAGTATGGAAACTGAGAGTAAGAATTTAGAAACTTTTATGGCAATCTGACGGAGTAATTCTTATGCTTGCTGAATCTAATAACAAAAT
>NW_011888783.1:15528671-15541850 GCF_000151845.1 Pteropus vampyrus | reverse complement strand
AATCAGTGTTACTAAGGAAGTAATATTATTTAAAGCTAAAGACAATATATGGTTTTGAGAGAACAGCAAATGACAGAAATAGCCTATCTTTTCTAAAAAATGGTAATGCTGACAGTTAAAATGTTCCCTTCTCTTTTTAAAAAAGTATGAATTATAGGTATGAATTTTGCACTATAAAATTTGGCAAACGAGTCTTTGCTTTTTCTCATTTTTATCTCAACTAGAACTTAAAAAATAACTTCTTGATCTAAAACAAGCTCCTTAAAGTATGATCCACGGACTAGTGCCAGTTTACAAACTGTTAATGGTATGTCACAGGATAAGTATGGAAACTGAGAGTAAGAATTTAGAAACTTTTATGGCAATCTGACGGAGTAATTCTTATGCTTGCTGAATCTAATAACAAAATGGTTGGGCCTTGTTTTTTCAATTTTATTTTTCCAATTCTTTTAGTTTTATTTTACAAAAGTATTGTTGGTACACATCTAAAGAGCACTGGTATAAGCCTTACTTTGGAAAACGAGAGTTAAAGCACATAACAAGCTTCTGATGGTAAAAGTCATAAAAAAACCTATGTTAGAGAAGCGTTCAAAATTCTCGTGGGTACATTAACGATAGAGAGAGGCCGGGAGAAATATTTCATAAAAGGCATTCGACATACTCAGCAGAAAAAAAAAACAAGAAGAGTGATTACCAAAGAAGAGGTGCTTCATCAGGTCACTCGGAACCTGCACCTTCATACTTACTGGCGGACTCTATGAACTTAGGGTAGGCGTCATATGTGATGAGTGGAATTGGTAAATCCCTGAAGTAGAGTTTCAGCGCACCAGTGATAATGTTGATATCTTCATACATGTTCACGGAAATATCTGCTTTCTCACCATCTTTGAAGGATGTTAAAAGAAACAAAAGTAAATATCTGGATTCTAAGCACTATTTTAAAAAAATGGCATATTTATGTATATAGTTTTTAAAGATTTGCAGCGCTTCCGTTTTTAACATCAAATTCAGTATGCTAAATTTTTATATACATAAATGATCAATTTTCTGTGAAAAGCAAAATCTATTTTTTCTGACTTTTCTCAAGTTATTTTTCCGTGTTTAATGAAGGAAGGGGAAATCGGGAGAGGACTGAGGTCAACAGAAATATTTTAAAATTTCATGGCTACTGCGAATTCCTAGGGGAATATGTGGGATTGCTTTTTTCCCTTTTTAAAATAAACAGAGAGAATGTGAAAAATAGCAGGAAAGAAACTGCCAACTTACAAAGACCCCTAGCACCAAAGGCCTTTGTTTTTTTGTGCTTTTGTATCACCCCAAGCTCCTACATATAATGTTTGGATCTTGCAGAGTCCTGGGGTTGGGGACGTAGTGAGAAGTAAAAAAGCAAACCAAATAAAACTTTAGAATACTGAAATAACAAGAATAGAAGAAATTATAAAATGGAAGAATATTTTTGAGGTGCTGGGCCCTAAAACTCTCAAGCAAAGCTAACCTTCCTTCAGAGTGGCCCATCCCCCACTCCCCTGCACATTTAGCCCTTGGCTTGATTAAAAAACCTGAATTTTCATCTACTAAAGATTTAATTAGTGTCTACTCTGAGCTAGATCTCATGCTAGATTTCTTTTGTTCCATTTGGCTTATAAAAGATTTCTATGGATTAAAAAGCAGCCTCTTTACCACACACCTATTAGAATGGCTAAAATGCAAAACACTGACCACACCAAAGGCTGGCAGGGATGCAGAGCAACAGGAACTTTCATTCGTTGCTGGTGGAAATGCAAAATAGCATGGTCACTTTGGAAGACAGGCAGTTTCTTACTAAACTAAACATACTCTTACTAAACAATCGATCCATCAACCGCGCTCCTAGGTATTTATCCAGAGGAGCTGAAGACTTATGCCCATTAAAAAACCTCACAAATGTTTATAGCAGCTTTATTCATAATTGTCAAAAAACTGGAAGCAACCAAGGTATTCTTCAACAGCTGAATAGATAAATGGAGGTATATCCAGGCAATGGAATATTATTCAGCTCTAAAAAGAAATGAGCTATTGAGCCATGAAAAGACACGGAGGAACTTTAATACGCATTGCTAAGTTAAAGGAGTCAGTCTGAAAAGACTATATCCTCTGTGTTTCCCACTATGTGACATTCTGGGAAAGGCAAACTATACAGTCAAAGAAAAAAAGATCAGTGGTTGCCTGGGGTTCAGGGGAGGAAGGGAAGGATGAATTAGTAGAGTGCAAGGGATTTTGGTGGTAGTGAAAGTTCTATCTGATATTGTGATGGTAGATACGTGACTTTGCACGTTTGTCAAAAACCCATAAAACTGTATAACATAAAAAGTAAACACTACTGTAAACTATTGACTTTAGTTAATAATAACATATCAAATCTTGGTTCATAGATTGCAGCAGTGTATACTATACTAACATATCAGTAAGGGGAGCTGTGGGAGGGGGCATGACCGGAGGGGTTATGTGGGAAACCTCTATTTTCTGCTCAATTGTTCTGTATACCTAAAACTTTCTAAACCTTACCACCCCCCTTTTACTTTAAAAAAAGCAGACTTTTAAAATGCAAATATTTTGGCCCATCAGACACTTGTATTCAAGTGTGAATTAGATCATCAGTGTCCACCTTTCACACTTGGGTTGAAATCACATGCAGTGATAGTACAAACTGGGATAAAGTGCTTTCTGGAAGAAAAAGGCAATATATACCGACTGCTTCACTGGGAAATCTGAGACCTATAATTACTTACATCCCCTCCTCCCCATACCTAAGTAAATTTAATGGTGCTGTATAAATTTTGGTGAACAGGGACCAGCCTTGGATACTCAAATACTGGCAACATAGTTTTATGCTTCTTTCTCACCCTGAAATTAAACAGTTCAATACTTACGATCAATAAAAAAAAAAAAATCATAAATCGTAAGTGGAGTTTTTTTATTTGGTATAATTTGGAAAAACAATGCAAGGAATAACATTAGAAGTCGTGCCTTTTTGGCAGAGTAGCACTGTCCTAAGTTAGTGAACATGCTGAAGAGCATACCTCTGTCAAAAGCCATCTTGACATCTTCAATTAGGTCACTAAATCCTGATACTCGGTACAGTCCTTCAGAATTAAGACCTGTAAAAATAAAGCAATGGAGCCAATTTGTTTCTTTAGAATTATGCCTTTTCTTCAAATTTTAACTTCTTGCCATACTTCAGGCTGAGGAAATAACGTGTCAAAGAATTATAAAATATACATGTTTAGAAACCTCTTCATACTTTTCTCCTAAAATAAAACCATTTCACTCACAGTTCTCTGACCTACTGTCATGTGGATATTTGTAATTTGGCTCATCATTTTGTCTAATTAGATAAAATGTTAAGTCTTAAGGGAAATAATTCACCCCAATTACACAATAAATTCTCTTATGTAACAGAAGACTAAGACAAACTATATTAATAGGCTTGTAGCAGTTTTTCCAAAGTGAAAAAGAATAATTAGGATGCAGCTCTGGTTTTAGGCCTAGGATATGTTTATAGAGCATTTACACCTTTGCTTCTTGAACTCAAGAAAAATATAAAAACTGAAAAAGGAATTGCTATTTACATGTCAACTTTTACAGACTAAAAGCATCATCCATAAATACATTTTTAAGCATATTTCTTATAACTGGTTAAATGTACCTTGAAATCAAGCTGTTTAATTATTTGTTAAATTACTTAATTTCAGACTTTTAGATCATCTGAAATAATTCTCCCTAATCTTCCAGAGGAAGGTAACTGCATTGTGCAATGAGGCACTCAGCAGCACTGGGACTCAAATTCCTGGTGAACTGTAACTGCCCTGAACCGCACTGGAACTGCCTTACCTCTGGATTCAATCTCCCTGATACACATGTCCACTACCATAGGCCGCTTGGTAATGTGAGCTTTCACGAGCGTTGTAAGGTCGCAACTGTACACCTTCTTGACATGTTTCAAGTCTGGCTTACAGTCATTAGGGACCATCTTGGAGCACTGCTTATGAACATTCAAACCACAATCTGAAAGAAAAAAAATGCGTTATTGTTTTAAGAGTTCTGAGCATTCTGGACTGTTCGTTTTGGCAAAAGACACTCCAGCTTGAATGAGGTTTAAAAGGGGACTAGCTTCAAGGAGTTCCTGCAGAGTGGGAAAACATTTTTCCTATCTTTTCTCTTGGAAAATTTTGGTTTTAAGTCAGAAGACCAAACTTCTAGCTCATGCCTCATCATTAACTTGCTATATGATCTCAGGACATTACCAACCCAAACCAAGCCAAACAAAATTAAGAAGTGTTTAATTAAATGTCTACAAAAAGTAATATTACGCCAATTAGCCAATTAAAATTTTATCCACTTATTTAAAGTTACATAAAAATTATACTTAATGTGGGATATAATTGCATTTTAATACATTTGCTATGAGGTGGAAGTGGACCTCCAAAAATAAGAGAGTCCTGGGGCCCTCTTAACATAGTGCTGCTCATATTTATATCTATTCATAATCCTTTGTATATAATAATATGTAATTCATCTAGTAGCTAAAAATAGCTATAGTTATTATTTGTTACTATTATCACCAGCTTACTAATGCCAAGTATTATCCAAGTGCTTTACATTTATTTCACTGATGCTCACAAAACTCTATGAAATGGGTACTATTCTTCTTCTCATTTTATAAATCTAACAGAACCAAGCAGATGGATGTTAAGCAATTTTCTCCAGGTCATGCATTTAATACACAGAGAACTGAGATTTAAGCCTACAGAAGATTCTAGAGTCCATGATTTTAACCCCTATATCATATTGCCTCTATTGAAGTTATTCCTTTGTTTTGTAATTCTAAGGTGCCAGAACCGAAATATTTTCTAGTTTAATATTTTGAGACATTTTATTTTCAACAAGAAGAGCACAGTGGAATTTCAGAAGCAAATCAGAGTGCAAATATTTTGTTAAATTAGACCGAAGAGTGATAAACCATAGCTGAATAACTTAACTAAAATAAATGTTACGTTTATGTTTTTAAAAAC
This sequence comes from Pteropus vampyrus, assembly GCF_000151845.1. Classification (NCBI taxonomy): domain Eukaryota; kingdom Metazoa; phylum Chordata; class Mammalia; order Chiroptera; family Pteropodidae; genus Pteropus; species Pteropus vampyrus. The sequence continues at coordinate 15,536,799 of NW_011888783.1, read as the reverse complement.
AAAACCCATTTATTTTAAGTTCATGAAAACTTGATGCTGACCTCTTATAAATCTGATCCAGGTGGGGTATGTACAGTTTAGAGCCAGTTCTTAATAAAATCAATTTGAAAATCGTACAATGGCAGGAAAACTGTTTATGGTCCTTGGGCAAGCTTCAGTTTTGCTTGCTGTTTTGGTAGAAAGGAGAGCATAACATTTACCTCACAGAATTAGAAGAATTAATGAGCCAATGCATTCAAGGTGCTTTGTGTATTATAAAAATGTTAGACAGATGCTGGTGATCATCATTATGACTTTCAGTAAAGCTGAAATCTAGTTATATAAGGTAGTAACAACAGAGACAAGGAAAATTAGTCAAAACTTATAAACTTTATAAACCTATGAATATGTAGATACTGCCAACTTGAAGTAAGAACTTTAGGCCTGGGGTAACTCTAAGGGAGGAACTCATATGTACTGAGCACTTCCCATGTGCAAAGACAGGCTAGATGTAGAGGAAAGCTGAGTCTTTGCATGTGTAAGTGTAAGTGAACAGCACTGGGGACGGCACTGACAGCGCTAACAGTGCCTAAACATTAACAATGCTAAAGAACAACAGCTTCTTCTTTCAATGTATAAAGGCTTCCAGAGCAAAGAGCTTGACCTATACTATCTGAAGGAATGACCTAACAACATTCTGTATAGTTAAGTAAAATCCAAATGACTACATAACCCGAACTCCAAATTCCTCTTTATTTTTATATTAGATATAGGTTAAGATTTCTGATTCAATAAGGCAAATCGATAGGAAAATGTCCACTTTAAAGACCTTGTTTCCTCTGAACATTTTAATGTATTGTGTAACTTCTATAACTTAGAGTTACATAGATCTAGAATCTATTAGCTGTGCAATTTTGAGTGAGTTACCTAACTTTTTGTGCCTCAGTTACATAAAACAGGAATAATATAGTATTTAGTATTATTAGATTATTAGCTTCCATTGTTATCTATTATAACGTTTATGTGAGGCTTTAAATTACTATTGTAAAATGCTTACATGCAGTAAATTAAAAGTGTTTACCATGACTATGTTGTTATTTAGAAGAATGAAACAACATTTTGAGAGGACTTTCTGATGTAGTGTCCCAGGGCTCATCATACAGCTTTGTCATAATCACTTTAAAGTAAAAAGCTAAACTGAACTCTAGGCCAAATTCTGTGTTTATCAGATGTGAATGGCAGGTCCTCAAAAGGACTTGGATGACTGAGTTAGAGATACTTCCTTATTTCCACTTCTCTTAATACGTATCATTTACATAGAAGTATCTCCAGGTAAGTACATCATTCTTCTCTGGCTACTTTTACCAAATTTGGGGAGTTTTCAGCCACTAATTTTTCAAATTTTTTTCAGCCTCTTTTTATCTTCTTTTTGGGACTCCAACAACACAAAAGTTAAATCTTTTGTTATTGTCCCACAGGTCTCTGGGGCTCACTTCACTTTTTAAAATCTATGTTCGCTATGTTGTTTGAATTGGATAATTTCTGTTGTTCTACAAGCTCACTGATTCCTTCCGTCATCTCCGTTCTGCTATTGAGCCCATCAAGTGAGTTTATTTGTTAATAAATTTTTCACTCCCAAAATTTCCATTTAGTTCTTTAAATCTTTATTATTATTTTTTTTTATTTCTTAGCTTTTCATTTGTTTCAAGAGTGTTCATAATTGCTTGTTGGAGCATTTTTATGAGAGCTGTTTTCCTGTCTGACAAGTCCAACATCTATGTTATCTCAATATTGGCGTCTGTTGATTGTCTTTTCATCTGAGTTGAGATTTTCTTGGTATGATGTGTAACTTTGAACTGGGTATTTTGAATGTTACAAGACTCTGGTTCCTAGTGAAATCTTCCATTTTAGCAGTAAAACTGTTTAGCTTTAGAATGTACATCCTCGCCTATGTCCTGGCTCACTTCTGTAGGCTGTGGTTCAAATGTCAATCTAGTTTACAAAGCCTTTGTAATGCTTCTGCAGTTGTTATTTTGCCTACCCCACTTTTAAGTTACCCATACGCAGAACTCTATCCCACATTCTGGGAAGGGGAATTACTGCAGGGGGAAGACGGAAGTCAGGGTTTGCCCACAAACCTGGTTGAGGAGGAATGCTGTACTGTACGGAACTGTGGGGTGGGCATAGAAGACGAGAGTTTCGATTATAGTCTTATTTGTCTCATTAATGCAGGTTAGGGATAAAGACAGGGCTCTGCCCACAAAGTTGGACTGAGAGTACTGCTTCTACTATAGAATGGTGTGGGGATGGAAGTCAAGGTCCCCTCACAGGCTCAGCCAAGGCGGGGTACCACTTTCTTCCTACAAGATGGTGATAGAAGATAGGGCTCCACTTAGATACTCGCAGGAGAGAAATATACCTTTGTTATTGCAGGGTGGGGTAGAAAACAGGGTGCTGCTACAGCATCCTCTGGGGAGGGGTAGCAATGTGGCTTTTTCATGGTGTTCACCTGGAGAAAAGTAAGTAAGGCTAAAAGGTTTCTGTACAACTGGGCTACCCTTTTTCCAGGGCTTTGGCTGGAGAGAACGGGTTTTTTGGGGATTATTTTTTGCCTACGCCTGTTGGCTTTTATGGGTTGTGGGCCTCTCTAGTGTCCAGGCTGCAACATCTAGGAAGTAAAACAAAAGAAAACCCAAAACACCACCAGGCAACTTGCTGCTGGGTTCCTTGAGTCCTGAGGTCCCTAGTCAGCCTTCCTTCTTTTCTCCAACTTTCAGAGTCTTCTGAGAGTTGATGTATATATTTTTCCCAGGGTCTTTTGCTATTATTGTGAGGAATTAAATGAAACATATTCATTCATCTTGTCCAGAAATAGAATAACTCTTACGTAGTATTTTAAAAGTATAAAAGTCAGCAAAGCTTCATAATCTAATAATAAAGTCGATGTGCCTCATACTTTACGTGTGTACACAGAAGTCACAGATCCAGTTGGACAGGGCTGTTGGTTACAACCTATCCCAAAGTCTTCATTTCACAGACAGGGACAATGAAGCGCAGAAAGAGTAAAGGACTTGTTCAATTTACTCAGCCACAAAGTGGTAGAACTGAGATTTAAATCTTGGTTTCCTGATTTCCAGCCTGTGATCTTCCCACGACTGATATATACCATTTTCACCAGCAGTACATCATGTACTCTGAGTTATTGTTTTCAGCCTTGAAGGTGAATTTACAGTTTTCATCCTCTTATTCAATAATGTATATTGTTATCCATTATACTTGATTTAAAAGGCACTGCTACATTTTACTATTTTTTATATATATGCATATAGAAATGTGTGTATACATATATACTTATATGTTTAATTTGGCAAAGACTTAAAAAGCAGTGATAAAACCTACTCATTCTTGTTTTGTCATATCCTTTCTCTTTGTATAAACTAAATAAAAATCTGGTAGAAAGCAAAACAGTAAAATTTTGATGCATCCACATAATATCAAAACATATGAATGACACTCATGGTTTGATATTAAATTTTTCCTTTGATATTAAATTTTTCCTTTGAAGTTATTTCCCATTTTAAACATTAGCAGGTTCCTAAAATTTCTGTCCAGCTGAGATGCCCTTTACCCAGGGCTTTGGCTAGGAAGAGCAGGCTTTTCTTGGGATTAGTTTTTGTCTGTGATTGTTGGCATTTATGGGTTGTGGGCTTCTCTAGTGCCTACATAATTCTTCTCTAATGCCCTAGTAATTTGTGACTCAGTGAAAACTGGACAAAGTGATGACAGAGCTCAGATTTAGGCATTTAAGGAAAAGGAGAATGTTTTCTAAACTAATATTTTTTTCCATTTGAATAAAATTAAACTATGGGACAATATGTTGTGCTCAATTTTAGCAATAACTGTCAAAGGTGAAATTTTGGGCCAGACTGGATAAGAAGTCCTTCAGAAGGCCAAAGGATAGTGCAAGGTCATTAAAATAAAGCATCTTTATATCTCTAAGTTCACAGTGCAATATAACAACTCTGAGCTTGCTGTGAAAATTGCTGCTTCAAGGACTAGCTGTATATCAATATTTCAGTTTGCCATTATACTTTATTTGGTTTTCATACTTATTTATTAAAGTCATATAACTACTATATAGTTCCATTTCTCCCAAGGAAGATCTACACTAAAAATGAAAAAAAAAAAGTCTGTAAAAGATCATTTCATTTGTTGCATCTCTTCGTTTGGTAGGTTATTTTTATGTTACAATTAAACCACATTTCCCCCTCCCAATTATTCAAGTTAATAAGCATAGAATAAACATATGAAAGGAGGAATAAAAAATTCAAATCACATTTTATTATGTCCTTTATTAATCAAATATTTCTATTACTTAGACTGCTTTATATCTAGAAAGCACAGAAACCTACTTTTTGAAATAAATAGTGATATTATTTACATTCTATTGATAGAAGTAAAAGGTAATGCTAATGTGTTTTGAAAATAAAGGTAATTACTCATTCTTTTCTGAGGTGTTCATATTTTAAATAATTGCAAATAAAAGTTCTATTTTTTAAGATATTTCTTAGTCGTCGTCCCTCTATTCAGGAAAAGTAGGAACAGCTCATATCTGATATGCATCAGAGTCATTAATTACATAAACAAAATGAAGACGAATCTTTGTTCTTTGGGATATTTGTGAGAATATTACTTTCAATTAAAGGGGGTTATGTGAAAGTTTTAAGGAAGTCCAACCAATTTTTCGCTGGCTTGTAAAGACAAACATAAGGTATAGTCAATTATGGCAGTAATTCAAAGACATTCATTCCGCTTTTGTCCTCCAACCTAAAAGTTAAGCACTTGTATATCTGAAGCAATAAATACATTTTATTAGTAGAAAAAAACAGCTGCCATTTCCTTTTGGGGGTCATGATAATGATATACTGGAAAAATTAAGTCACTTTAATAAATAATTAGTAAATAAGTTGATATATCTGTTTTACGACACTTATTATTTGGCTTAATTTCTTAGAATATTCTGGTAAGGCTAAAATGAAAGCAATTCAGGAGTGCTGGTGGAATAATGGTCTTTTTGACGAGAGGCATAATTTGTCATCTCAATAATTATCTAATAATAATAGACTGATTAATTACATTACATAAAGAAAGGAAAAATGGTTTGGGAAACTATTTTATCTGAACAAAGACAACAATCCTTTGAGCTTTACTTTTAAAGGCTACCTAATTTGCTCATAAATATGAAGAGCACTATTCCCAGGGTGCAGTTAGATACTCCCCTGCAAGAAACACTGTTTTACTCACTTTAAAGAAGGCTAGAGGTTGGTAGAGGAGATAACATTTAACATCTGCTATGGAACCTTGAGTCGTGTGGTTTTTGGAAAGAGCACGTCTGTAATGACTGGCATTCTCTTGATTATCCTCGCTGTTCCCTCAGTTGTTCTCCTTGGCTGTGGAGTGCTTAGCAGCAAGCCCTGAGCTTTCAGCCCTGAAAGGGATAGCTTGCTTGCTATTAGCTAGAGGCAGTCTGATTCCTATAGCAAATTTACCAGCCTGGTGATTGGAACACCATCCAACACTTTACATAATGTTAAAAAAAAAAAGAGGGGGTTGGTGAGATACAAAATTGCTGCTTTTGGCAAACACTCCTTTAAAAATTCCTGACAAGCTCTGCCTTGGTGCATTTCAAAAAAAGAAACCAGAATAAAGCAAGCTGTCTTAGGGATCAAAAGCAGATAAATACATCTCTTTTCTGACAGTCAGTGAGTGTGCCATTTTTCTTTTGAAGTAATATCTTTACTGTTTAGTGGCTAGTGCATTATTTTCCTATTGCTGCTGTAACAACTTAGTGGCTTAAAACAATATGAGTTGATCACCTTACAGTTCTGGACGTCAGAAGTCCGAAATCAGTTTCACTAGCTAACGTGGTGTTTTGTTGGCAGGCCTGTGTTCCTTCCGGGGGCTCTAGGAGAAGATCTTTCTTTCCTTTGCCTTTTCCAGCTTCTAGAGGCTGCCTGCATTCCTTGGCTTGTAGCCCCCTTCATCTTCAAAGCCAGAAGCATAGCATCTTCTCTCTTTTTTGACCTCTGCTTCTGTCTTTATATCTTTTCTCTGACTCTGCCTCACCTGCTATACTCTTTGACCTTTGTGATCGTGACTGCACTGGGCCCACCCCAACAATCCAGGGTAATCTCCCCATCGTAAAATCCAAACTTAATCATAAAGTCCCTTTTGCCACAAAAGATTACATGTTCACAGGCTCTGGGAATTAGAAAGCAGAAGTCTTTGGGGAGCCATTATTCAGCCTACCACAGTTAGTTCTCAATCTCTTAATTCTTTGCACCTTGTTTTGATAAAGTGGGTGACTTAAAGGTCAGGATAAGCCACTTCATATCTAAGCATACCACTGTCGGTACAAATGTAATTTGCTGTCACAGAAAACAATTCATTCAAATTCAAACCTTCCACATTAAAAAAATAGGCTGACTGTTCTTATACTACACATTAATGTGGTTCAAGTCACATAGAATATATTGCTTTTAAGGACAAGATATAACAAAGTGAAAAATTTCAAGGCTTTTCTTTCAGTTTCTGCCCTTTACTCAGAAGAAGAGGTGGGAGCTATTAATGCAGGTGGCTGTGGGATGGAGTGAATCATTTTCTATCGTCCTTTCTTCATATTATTATTATTATTATAAATGTTCCAAAACATTTCTTTCAAACATGATTTGGGAATGTAGCATATTGCCAAAGATTATTCATATGTGTTGTACCTGTTCTTTAATAGCTGACTCAGAATTCTTATGTAGATGGCCTTCACTCTTTCAAAACATAAATGATGCACACCATTATTCTAGTAGAAGAAAAGCTTTTAAGTCAGTGACAGTCATAAAGTGCTTAAGAAACTGTGCAGAGTCTCAGCTGATGAAGGCTATGTCATAAAGGCAACCCAAGCTTATTGAGACCATCATTTCTTGAGCAGGTGATTTGTGCTTTGGAAAGAGTTTTCTATTTGCCTTTTAAAAAACTCCAACAGTGTAGATAGTCTTAACAATACCACTTTATCAACACTTTATGTTCCACTGTGTTCCCCTCTAGCTCAAAGGTTTAACCTCAGCTTTCCCAGTAACAGTTCCCCATCCTGACTCTGGGTAACCAGCAGCCAGAATGATAATGTTGTTTTCATTTAGTCTCTGCACAGAGACTTGCAAATGGGGCTGTCATCCCTCTAGGATGATGGAAGAGTCAGACTGGATCTGAGCTGAGACTCTCTTTGACAGACACCTCTGCACAGTTCAAAGCTGACACATGGGAAATTCTTATCTGTCCCTGTGGCAGTGAGGTCCTCAAACGAATTTGGCTACGCCTGGAACTTTATCATGCTTTGTGATACTAAAGGGATAATAACTGAAAGAATGGTGACTTGGAACAGTCACATGCAGTACATATTGCACCGTGTTATTCAATGAAAATGCAATTTAGAAATAAGAAAAAATCACACCCCAGAAGTTTCTGCACATAATGGATAATAAAAATATTCCATTAAAAATCATGCCACAAAAGAAATGTGGACTTTTACAATAATTTGACAGAATTACTAGTTACTACTTTGAAATACTTTTAGTATACATTTTTAGTGTTAAGCTTCATGCTAAAAGACATGTAAGAAGATATTTTTTAGTTTTACAATTTAAATAGCAGAAACTTCTATGACCAAACACTATACATTTAAAATTTAAGTGGTTGTTTTTAAGCTTATGCCAGAATAAAGAGTAGTTTGAATAAATGGTTCGTATTCTGTCTAGTTCCACACAAATGAATTTCACATGATGTGAATAACTACTTATTTCATAAAGCATTTCAATAAATCTCGGAATTATTTCTTTATGTGTAAATCTTAAGTTTCTAAATTTAAATCTAAAAATACCATGGTCATATTTTATAAACAAGATCTGGCATATTCAAGATTTCAAAATGTCATAAACAAAATATTAGTGATTAAGCAGTTTTTTTCCAGAATTGGGTAAACAACTTTGAAGATAAATTCACAGATTTTTAAAGTTTCAATTTGATTTCACAAAAATTTAGTAAGGACAATCCGGCTTAACAAGTTATCTTTGAAATTCAGTTTCCAAGGCAACAATCATAG
>NW_011888783.1:15473097-15528621 GCF_000151845.1 Pteropus vampyrus | reverse complement strand
ATATCTAAGCATACCACTGTCGGTACAAATGTAATTCGCTGTCACAGAAAACAATTCATTCAAATTCAAACCTTCCACATTAAAAAAATAGGCTGACTGTTCTTATACTACACATTAATGTGGTTCAAGTCACATAGAATATATTGCTTTTAAGGACAAGATATAACAAAGTGAAAAATTTCAAGGCTTTTCTTTCAGTTTCTGCCCTTTACTCAGAAGAAGAGGTGGGAGCTATTAATGCAGGTGGCTGTGGGATGGAGTGAATCATTTTCTATCGTCCTTTCTTCATATTATTATTATTATTATAAATGTTCCAAAACATTTCTTTCAAACATGATTTGGGAATGTAGCATATTGCCAAAGATTATTCATATGTGTTGTACCTGTTCTTTAATAGCTGACTCAGAATTCTTATGTAGATGGCCTTCACTCTTTCAAAACATAAATGATGCACACCATTATTCTAGTAGAAGAAAAGCTTTTAAGTCAGTGACAGTCATAAAGTGCTTAAGAAACTGTGCAGAGTCTCAGCTGATGAAGGCTATGTCATAAAGGCAACCCAAGCTTATTGAGACCATCATTTCTTGAGCAGGTGATTTGTGCTTTGGAAAGAGTTTTCTATTTGCCTTTTAAAAAACTCCAACAGTGTAGATAGTCTTAACAATACCACTTTATCAACACTTTATGTTCCACTGTGTTCCCCTCTAGCTCAAAGGTTTAACCTCAGCTTTCCCAGTAACAGTTCCCCATCCTGACTCTGGGTAACCAGCAGCCAGAATGATAATGTTGTTTTCATTTAGTCTCTGCACAGAGACTTGCAAATGGGGCTGTCATCCCTCTAGGATGATGGAAGAGTCAGACTGGATCTGAGCTGAGACTCTCTTTGACAGACACCTCTGCACAGTTCAAAGCTGACACATGGGAAATTCTTATCTGTCCCTGTGGCAGTGAGGTCCTCAAACGAATTTGGCTACGCCTGGAACTTTATCATGCTTTGTGATACTAAAGGGATAATAACTGAAAGAATGGTGACTTGGAACAGTCACATGCAGTACATATTGCACCGTGTTATTCAATGAAAATGCAATTTAGAAATAAGAAAAAATCACACCCCAGAAGTTTCTGCACATAATGGATAATAAAAATATTCCATTAAAAATCATGCCACAAAAGAAATGTGGACTTTTACAATAATTTGACAGAATTACTAGTTACTACTTTGAAATACTTTTAGTATACATTTTTAGTGTTAAGCTTCATGCTAAAAGACATGTAAGAAGATATTTTTTAGTTTTACAATTTAAATAGCAGAAACTTCTATGACCAAACACTATACATTTAAAATTTAAGTGGTTGTTTTTAAGCTTATGCCAGAATAAAGAGTAGTTTGAATAAATGGTTCGTATTCTGTCTAGTTCCACACAAATGAATTTCACATGATGTGAATAACTACTTATTTCATAAAGCATTTCAATAAATCTCGGAATTATTTCTTTATGTGTAAATCTTAAGTTTCTAAATTTAAATCTAAAAATACCATGGTCATATTTTATAAACAAGATCTGGCATATTCAAGATTTCAAAATGTCATAAACAAAATATTAGTGATTAAGCAGTTTTTTTCCAGAATTGGGTAAACAACTTTGAAGATAAATTCACAGATTTTTAAAGTTTCAATTTGATTTCACAAAAATTTAGTAAGGACAATCCGGCTTAACAAGTTATCTTTGAAATTCAGTTTCCAAGGCAACAATCATAGGTCCCTGTATACTGCTTTTTTTTTAAAAAAAAAATCATTTTTATAAATTTAGTTCTCGTAACATCAAAGACAACAGTTAAATATAACTGCCTTACTTTTATCTCCTTTTATCAGACTTTTTGAACAAGCTGACTTCTCTTTTTCATGGACTAATACCAGATCCCTAGTCTGCTATTAAATACAAGGTTAAGGGCAGATGAAATATCAATTTCCAAACTGGCTGCCTGAGAATCCAGCCTCTTGCACGTGTGAACCAGAAGTAATGAATCCAAACCCCAAACGTTAAGAGCAAACCAGAATCCAGCTCATTGTTTGTGCATAACAGCAAATCTCTTTATACTTTACTCCTTATAACTTTATAGCTTACTCAATGAAGTGAAAAGGAAGAGCTCTTACCTGCACATTTCACTCCCTGAGCAATGAGACCCCACATGAAGTTGGCACAGTACTCACACCAGTGCGGCCCTCTGAATGTATGGACCTGAAAAAAAGAGTAGTGACAAAGTGACCAGAAGGGAAATATGAGCGAGGAAACTGTTTCCTGTCAAAGCACTAATATACAAGCCACACTACATACTGAAGAGGCACAATATGACTACGTTTGGTAAAACCTTGGGTGAGAGGGACTGACAAGCAGTTAAAAATTCTATCAGTTTGATTTCCTCTTTGTTTAGAAATGGTGATAAATCAAACTAATATTCTGCATTTACTTTTGAAAAAAATTTCTACAGTGTAGTTTTCCAACTGTTCTCCAGCAGTTAAGCAGCCTCATCTATGTGTTATGCAAATATTGGTGTTTTCTGAGCTCTGTGGCATGAAGAAGGATAAGGAGCAATGCAGAGTATGTCTGGGTTCTGTAAAGGATTTTGCCAGATGATCCACCTTCTGTCCTCTGTAACCACAGTTAGGGCCACAGATGTTGAAGGTGATAGTGACCGGTCACAACTAAATCATCAAAAAGGGCCAATTTCTGTTCCAAACTATTTGATACTTATTATGTCAAGCAAAGAGAATGAATATATTTTAGAAACTGCAGAAACTACGGTTAGTCAGAAACCCTGTTTTATCATAGTAATTATTCATTAATCATTCTTGTCCATAAAGGTTTTACTGCATTTGATTCCTTTATCCCTAAGAAAGGAATCCCCAAAGAAGAAAGGATTCAAATGCTAAGATACCCATAGACTTTTATGTATAGGACAGAGAAAGCATTCTAGCTGAATTCAGATAAAAAAATATTGGTAGATACCATTTGCAATGACATGGATGGACCTAGAGGTTATTATGCTGAGTGAAATAAGTCAGACAGATAAAGATAGATACTATATGATTTCACTTATATGCGGTATCTAAGGAACAAAAAGAGCAAACTAATCAAAAAACAGACTCACAAATATAGTGGACAATTTGGTGATGGATGGGGGCGGGGTTGGGAGGCTGGGAGAAGTGGGTGAAGGGTTAAAGAAGCATAAATTAGTAGTTGATAGTTGGGCACAGGTAGCATGAAAGAGGGAATGTAGTTAGCATTAGTATGATGGCTAAGTGGAGGGCCAGGGGAGGGAGGGAGCAATTGGGGGGATCGTTTTATGGACATTATAGATGTCTAACTAATGTACTATATACTTGAAACTAATTTAAATAAAAAATTTATTAAAAACAAAACAAAACAATATTGGTAGAATAGAGAAGTAATGAATCCAAACCCCAAACGTTAAAGAATTAAAAAAAATGAATATTATCACTAATACTTTAGGATTTCTGAGCAAATACTTGCTAAAAATGCACTTAAGAAATAAATGAAAAGGGAGAGAGAACAAGGAAGCCACTGAGCTATATCAAATTATATTTACTTGAGATAATTTATATACATATATATGATTCCTCCTGCAGAAAAACAGTATGACAGAGAGTGAATATTCAGAGTGGTGACAATTTGATTCAACATAAAAATCTGCCAAAACAGCTATTGCAAATAATAAAATTCATAACTAAGATTGTCATTTTTACTATTTATGAATTGAATAGGTCTTAGAAACCAAGTAAATTATATATATATATATATATATATATATATATATATATGTACATATATATATATAAAACTTCTTCAAACTTTATATAACTCTATGTAGTTATATATATAAAACTTCTTGGAACTTAAGATGCTACTGAACATAAGACTTATACTAAATGTAAGACACATATATTCTGTTTAGAAAAACCACGCCAATTAAATTATGACAGGCCATGAAGGATATGTCTGAGTTCTATAAATGCCATTGATTATAAGATAAATGCCAAATTGAGAGATGTTGAAAAAAGAGTACATATCAGAATCAATGAAATATGATATTTCAGAATTCAAACTACTACTACTGGCATATAAGGCTGCAACCGATAACCTGGGTTCATTCTGAGTAGGTATGTGCTTGTGACTCTGGTTGTTGCCAAGAGAGCTTGAATACAAAATGTCATGTTGATTTTAAAAAGGCCATAATCCTTTCTATGTCTTTTATGGAAAAGCACCAGGAATGTAGACACAGTTGCTTCTGGATTGTTAATGATGGTCAGAGCCTGTAAACTGAAAGCATTTCCTGGAGTTCCTGAAGCAGAGACCAAGTTCAACATTCAGATAGTCTATGATGTCTTTGTGTTTGTCTGTGTTCCTCTGAGTGAATATAACTGGATAAAGTATGCAATCTTGCTTTACTCTGAGAAGAATGAGTGAAATAGACAGCACTGACTCATAAAAGTAGAATCAAAAAAAACAGCTATAGAATTGTGAAGTTATTTTGAAGGAAAATCTTTGGGATACCAACTGGCTTCGAGGTTGCCAGGTCTTAGGATAGTCTACTATCACTTAATTTGGTAAGGTTAATAAAAATAGACTAGAAGTGTGGACAAAGTCCCAGTTTTGTACCTGCCAGTTATCTCATGATAAAGGGTCTTAAAGATACATTGGGAGCAAAAAACAGAGCAGATGGTGTAAAAGTACTTTAAAAAGGGTTCTTGCAAACAGTACCGAGTACTGAGATGTTATGATAGAACTAATTCTCTTCCTTACCTTTACTGAGCAGTAGTAAATGTAGCATTTTGAACATATTGAGACAGTTCTTCGTATTACATATACTGCTTAAGAAAGGGTTTAACTGTCCACACAGGACCAATGTTCTCTAAAGGGTCACACAATTATCTCAGAAGGCAATCTTTAGGAAATTGTTACTTACATATTTCCTTCTTAGACAGCTTTAAATAAAGGCATCCTGAGCCATTTGGGGCTGGTTATGTTGTTGCTTTTAATTTTGCTTTTTAAAATCACTTGGAAAGTTGCTTATATAACTCTCCAGCAAACTGTTCTAGAAATGGGCACTGAAGAAGCAGAAGCTTACTAAGCTTCTGTTTGTATAATAGGGTTTATCTGGATTCCCATTTGGATTTTATATCTAAAATTCACATTTCTTAGGTTTTGTTTTGTGACCTCTATGGCCCCATGACACTGGATTGCATTTTTAAAAACTGAGTATTGTAGTCTGTCTTTTTTATTCCCCTAGAGGTCATCAAAACAGACTTCATTCATTAATCACTTTTATTCATTCATAAAGATTTACTGATAACATATACAAAGATACACAGGATATTGGCTCAAAGAATTTATTGTAGGTTTCTCCCATTAAATATACCGTGAAAGTGCTCTACTGAAAATGTCTGCAAAGTGTGAGAGAAGATGGGGAGGGGCACTGCTCGGGCTTATGATGCAACCCAAGAGCCGAGTCTTCACGGACGGACAGTATGGCCAGCCAGGTGACCCGTGGGGCAGAATGGGAGTGTGTGCGTTGGAGCAGCTGCTTTAGGAAAGGCTGTTAAAAGGAAGTCAAAGGCACACTGCATGAGCGAACAATGAGACGTTTAGAGAATTCCAAGGAAGGGTGGAGGTGGGAATGACTGGCATGGCAGGAGATAAGAGGCAGACAGGGCTTTTTCTATGCCTACAAATTTATACTTTGCATAATGAACAATGCAGGACCACTGAAGATTTTGAAGGAGAGTGACACAGTCAAAGAGGCAAGGCTGGAGGAAGACGGACTAGGTAGGATGCTATGACCATGGTATAGGTAATAAATGATGTGGATCTGAACTTAGCAGTGGCGGTTGATATAAAGGGATAGCGTTATTTAAGAGGCAGAATCAGCAAGGCTTGGTAACTGATCGGTGGTGGAGGAGAGGGGAGGAACCTGGGCTAACTGTTAGGATATGGGGCCTGGTCACTGGGGAAGCACGGCATTAACGGAGAGAACGAAAGTAGAGGAGCAGGTCTGGAAGTGAGGTGGACACAACAAACCGAAGGGAAAGGAATGGCTGATTGACAATGTCAGGGAAAAAGGTGACTCACAGAGTAAGGTTCCTGAAGGCTTCCAATGGAAATGGCATCCAGGGCAGAGGGGTAAGCTTTAAATAAGAGGAAATTACCTTCCCTCACCTGGAGCTGGAAAAAGAATAAGGGGGAGAGGATGGCTGTACAGGAGTGGTGGGGACCTGGAGGCCAGAAAGCATAGGAAATTCAGTCTGTAGTTTGTGCATTAGGGCCTAAGTTCAGTTTCTAAGCAAATGAGTTTAGGGAAAGTGGGAAATAGGAATTGGAACTGACCAGAAATTCAGAGAAGGGCTGCTGGACTTGAAAGCAAGTTTCTTTTCTGAATGACTCTCAACTCATACTACAACAGTGTCAAGTGTATTAAAGAAAAAGTGACATACACTTTCTAAAAGGGGATAGTGCTAAATTTGAGCTTTATCTAAGCATTTTATTTTGTATGCAGTTTTATATAATTAGTGATTTTTAAATCACATATTTTACCAATTCAGAAAAAGATATCTTAAAAAAAAAAAAGCAACTGGACAAATTACACAACGCAGAGTAGCTTTTCAGTTATACTGCTGTCTAGCTCAATGGAAACAGGATGCTGTCTCTGCAGACAGAGCTCTAGGGCACAGACACCTGCAGCCAATTCTGTTTACTACACATGGTTGTATTTTGATTACCTGTCTTAAAATGATAAAATCAGAATGTAATGGGTAATCAATATATAATAATTAAAAGGTTAAAGGTTTTACCTTGGGGATTCTTTCTGCTTAGGAGGATGCTGAGAAAAATTAGATGGCATCTGAGAGAAAGGTCTGGAGTGGCTCTCAAGGGGTCCAAAGGCTGGAGTCGAAGCCCTAGATTATAAGAGACAGTGACTTTTGTCTGGAATGCCCTATAACGTAGTAGACAGCTCTTAGAGATCTGTAGCTGCTCAGCATTCAGGGAATCAAAATTAATGATGTTGCTACAACTGACACAACCAACAGACACTCACTGAGCGATATTTTCCATGTATATATTTTTTTATTCTAGACGGCCCCAGATTTGTATGTTTTTAGAAGTTTGTGTCTTAGTTTTCCTCTCTCTTCTCCAAGGCTGTCCAGAAAGCTCCTTCTTCCTCACTTTCTTCTCTCTTTTTCATTCACTGATTCTTGGATGTGAATGAGGAAATCTGATAAGAGAACTTTGCTAGCACTGGATGCAAAGCAAAAAGATGTGTCATCTATCTTCCTCTTGAAGGCAGTGCCTGCTGCCCCACTTTGTAAAACAAAGAAGGCACTGGTCAGAAGCAGGCTGAAAAGGACAGGAAGAGAGGGAGATGGATGGGCTACTGAGGGGCCCACCTGGCGTAGGCCAAGGGTTGTGTGTCTACTCGGCACTGACTGAGGTAAAAACTTAAGCCATTCTCAACTGGGCCTACAGTTATACTGACCACAAGCCTGGCTTCTGTAAGAAAGCCAGCACGTCTGCTTCTCATCTTGTTCCTGACATTCACATCTCCAGTTTGAATGTCAGTAAAAGAAACTGCGGAAAAGAAATGCATGCCATGGGAAGAGAAATAAAATTCAGCCTACTTTCATCATCTCTTCTAAGCTATCACACCACTTCCAGAAATAAGCATGAACGTGAACAGCCAGGGAGCCTGCTGCAAACGTAAACTAGGTTGGAGGCGACAGGAACATTAGGAGAAATGGAATTTGCTTGAGAAGGTGGGAATGACATTTCAGCTGATGCTCTTCATTGGGAAGCTCAGATGAGTAAGTTCTTCAGCATGGTACTGGGTGATGAGGGGAGAAAACAGATGATCAAAACCAAAATGACAGGAAGGTAAGGTAGTCAGGCAGCTGGGCAGGAAAGGCTTTTTTTTTTTTTTTTTCCATTTTTATCTTTAGGGCAACCAGAATGTACTCTTTCATGTAACCAATTTTAGTCTCACCAAGATGGCTTAATTTTGATCCAAAGGATTTGAAATTTAGAATTTTGGTCCTAATTTTGCCACTTCGGTTAAAATATTTCAATTTATATTATTAAGCCATGAGAAGAGAATGCATAACACTGGCTATGATCATTAGCAACAAATACTTAAAATTGTGTAGTGATTCTCTGCAATAAAAAGGTGGAGAGGGGGTACTTAAAATAGGAGTGTCTTTAGTATTGAGGCAATACATTCTTGCCTTGCTATTTAGTTAAATCTAGTCAGAACTACTAGTGGCCTTAATTATTGAGTTAGAATTTTTAACAGTGAGGTTTGGATATGCTTGAGCCACCGGCACTAACATCATGCTGGCCATGCCTATTTTTCTTGCCCTGATAGAATGGATGTTTAATGTGCCCCCAGCAGGAAAGGCAGAAGAAATGCACCAAGCACTTGCTGAAACAAGGCTATAAGCAGTGCTTGGAGCTGCTGCTGAGTGCCTGGAATAGGAGGAGCACAGCCAGTGGCCAACAGCAGCCAGAAGGGGAGCAGTTCTTTGTACGCGGAGACTGCTGGTGAAGGGGCCTTGGTGCTAACAGCTTCTACTGCCTGCTACAGATGATCGTGCAGGGGAGAGTTCACAGGGGCTCTGTGAGGCACATGCTTAACCACACGAGTAGCACAGAAGTATTTTGAAAAGGATGACAAATGACAGAAAATCAGTGACCTAATGTTTCAAGAGTGCGAAAACTTCAAAATTGAGGGAGATACCATAAAAGCCTGCTTGATGTGCATTGGTCATAGCACAAAGAAATGATGTTCCCTTAAAAGGGATAAATAACTACAGGAAAAAGCTGATAGACCATGAACATTATAGCAACACTACTCTTACATTACTAGTAAGGCAACATAATAATTTAGTTCTGCTCCCACATGAATAACATTATAAAAATGTTTTTATTGGTGTACAAAACGATACTTGAAGTAAAAATGTACAGAAAAAATATTATCAATTCCTCTCATGCAATCCATTCACCAGAATTCTATATTGGGCCTTACTAACAAAATTTAAATGTTCTATGGCTTCCTTGATAATCTACCTATCTCTTCCTGTTCCCTAATCAACCCTATCCCTGTGGGGGAGAAAAATCTCTAAAATCACAGCTAAGTTAATGTGGTGCAGACAGGTGTACTCGCTTAGAGGCACACTCAACTATATTAATGCCAGGACACAATTTCTGGTGTCAGGGTTCTATTTTAAACTGTAAGGGTGGCCCCCACACAGAGCCATCGATTTGAAACCCAGGAGTCAGGTAGTGGAAACATTAAAGTCCTCAAGGCATTCCTTTTATTTATTTAGATCACATTACAAGGAAAAGATTGTATAATGAAGTATCTAACAATAAATATAACCAGTAATTAAAAAACACTTTCCATTTCAAAATATAGGCATTTAAAGTATTAGAAAACCTATAATTTCAATGTTTAGACATTTTAAAGTTTCAGAAGCAAATCTCTTTTTTTAATTTCTTTTCACAAGAACTCTGAGAACTTTATCTCTAAACAGAATCATGGGTAAAGTTTTAAAATGTCAAATGCCACTTCTACCTTGAAAGTTTAATTTCATCACTTGGATGAATAAGTTTGCATTCAAATATGAGTAGTAAAATATCAACACAGTGAATCGATACTTCAGCAAATTTACAAAATTCCAAAATAGCAATTTCCTAAAGTTATATTATGAAGGTGTAACAGGAAAATAAAAGAATCTACAGCCCACAGCTGAGTGATAGATAATCTCTAAAACAACATTATACATAGGTAAACTGAACACTGAGAGACAAAAATGCCTAAGACAAATCCACATTTTCTTATGATCTACAATTCCCTGAAGCCAAGTCTGTACTAATATTAACATTTCCACACAACCGAGTTTCAGTTTCTCTTTGGCTTGGTTTTAAATCTGTCATCTAAAGATGTTTACTACCTTCAAACAATATTATATCATTACATTATGAATGAAAAGTAGTCCCATACCAGGAAAAACGTATGACTAAAATGCACAAGAAATTATTAAACCATGTAGCTGAAACTCTTTTAAAGCTCTAGTAAAAGAGATCCAAACCTTCTGTATTGTTTTTCTTCTATTTCATTGATTGCTGCCTTAATATTTCTTTCCTTCTGTTGTTTGCTTTAAGTGGGTCTTTTTCTAGTTTCTTAAGGTAGAGGTTTCGCTCACTGATTTAAGATTTTGTTTTTCTTTCCTAAAGCATTTAAAGATAAAGATTTCACTATACATACTACTTTTTCCACACTGCACAAATTTTGATAAATTCAGTTCAAAATGTTTTCTAATATCTCTTGATTTCTTTAATCCATGAGTTATTTAGCAATAAGTTAATTTCTAAATATGTGGGAAATTTTTCAGATATCTGTTATTGATTTTGAAATTAATTCTGTTGTGGCAAGAGAATATGCTTTGTATGATTTCAATCCTTTTACATTCACTGACACTTGTTTTATGGCCTGGAATACTGTCTATCTTGGTGGATATTCCAGATTCTCTTGAATAGTTTTGTATGTTCTGTTGTTGCTGGGTAGAATACTATATAAATATCGATTAAGTCAAATTAGTTGATATTGTTGGTTCAAGTCTTCTATATCCTTACTAATTTTCTATTTGTTCTATTTGTCTATTTGTTCTATCACAGAGAGCAGTCTGGAAATCTATAATTGTGGACTATTTCACTTTTCAATTATTTATGCATTTTGAACCTGTTATTAGGTGCATGTAAATTCTAAATTCTTATGTTCTCTTGATGACTTTTATCCTTTTTACTCCCAATAATATTTCTTGTCTGGAAATTACTATGTTTAATATAAATATAGCCACTCCGATTTTCTTTGAATTACTGTCTATATGGTTTACCCTATTCTTTTTGCTTCTCTGTGTGTTTCTAGTTAAAGTTGGTTTCTTATAGATAGCATATCTTGCCTTTTTATCCAATCTGACAAGCTCTGCCTTTAATGGAGTGTTTGGACCATTTCTATGTAATGTAACTAACAATATCACTGGATTTAAATCTGCCATCTTGCTTTTGTTTCCTGTATATTCCATTTGTTCTTGGTTCTTTTTCTTTTCTTGCATGCTTTTGAATCAATTGCACATATTTTATGAATCCATTTTGTCTCCACTATTAGCTTATAAGTATTTTATTTTTTAGAGTCTGTTCTAAGGTCTAGAATATAGATCTTTAACTTATCAGTCTACCTTCAAACTATACTATATCACTTCGGGTATACTGTAAAAATCTTACGATAATGTACTTTCACTCTCCTAACCCCATATTTTTTGCTATTATTGTCATATGTTACTTGAATAAACTACATAATACTATTTTTGCTTTAAAGCCATTTATCTTTTAATGGCACTAAAATGAAGGAAAAACATTTTTTATACCTTCCCATATGTTCGCCATTTCTAGCATTCTTTATTTTTTTATATAAATCTACATTTCCATCTGACATTACTTCTGTCTGAAGAACTTCCTTTGATATTCTAGTAGTATAGGTATCCTGGCGATAAATTTACTCAGCTTTTCTTTGTATTAAAAAACAAATATTTTTATTTTGTCTTCATATTTGAAATATATTTTTGCTGGATATGGAATTCTAGGTTAATAGTCGTTGTTGAGTACTTTGAAGATATTATTCCATTGTCTTCCATAGTTTTTTGTAAGAATTTTACTGTCATTCTTTATTCATCTGTATGTAATAGGTTTTCTCCTCCCCTCACTTTTTAAAAAACTTTGTAAGATATGTAAGAGTACTGGTGACAAAGGAAAATAATTTGTTTCTTCTGTTGACATGTTTTTCCTACACTAAAGTAATTTTTAATTAAAGATGTTAATAAAGAAAATAGTATAAAAATAATATAAAAATAATTTATCTTTTAAAAAATGCGCATTGTATTCTTGCGTGTGAATTATGTACATTTCAGATCTTACAGAGTCGTAAAACTATAAACGCATAAGAAGCTGAAATGTGAAAATAAAATGCAAAGAAACCGGACACATGCTTAATTTCTAGACACTAGAGATGTCCTCTACATTTTGTCATCATATGTGAGGAATGAACAACTTCTCAGGCTGAGGCAAAGTACCACTTTAGGAAGAAAATTGTTCTTTTCCATACCTAATTTTCTCTTTGTCTCTCTGGCTGCTCTTACAATTTTCTCTTTGGCAATGGTTTTTAGCAATTTGATTATGGTGTGCCATGGTGTTGTTTTCGTCATATTTTTTTCTATCTCATATTTTTTCACATTTGGAGTTCATTGCACTTTTTGGATCTATGGGTTTTGAGCAAATTTACAAAATTTTTGGTCATTATACAGCCACAAGTGAATACGATGTTTTGATCAATGACAAACCACATAGGCGATGGTGGTCCCATAGTATTATAAGGGATTATAAGCAAAAAGTTTAAGATATTGAAAGAAAAGGCTGGACCTGACTATAATGTCAAATTTGCTGCTAGCTCCGAGTGGTTTAAATAGATGCGGAGGCTCAGCACGCTGCCTACCTGCCTTCTGTCGGCCTGCATGCAGACATGCACACACAAGCATGCTCACAAACTCACTTCTCTTCCTGCCGTTTCTCTTTATCTCTTTCCTCCCACTCCTATTCTTCTCTCTCCCTTTCCCTTTTATTACCTCTCATCTCAAGCTTTCTTTCTCTGGGTCTCTTCTGATCTCTGCTCTCCCCTTCTCTCCTCCTTTTCTCCTTCTGACATCTATTCTCTTTCCAAAGGGACTTCCCTTCACAGTCCTCTCCTTGCCTCCCCACTTTATATTTTACATATTGCATTTTTACTGTACCTTTTCTATGTTTAGATAAGTTTAGATACACATTATGTTACAATTGCTTACAGCATTCAGTACAGTAACATACTGTACAGGTTTGTAGCCCAGGAGCAATAGGCTATACCATGTAGCCCAGGTGTGTAGTTGGCTGTACCATCTAGGTTTGTGTAAGTGCACTCTACAATGGTTGCACACCAACGAAATTACCCAGTGATGCATTTCTCAGAACGTATCCCCTTGTTAAGTGACTCACGACTGTATCTTCAAATAACTGTTCCCTGGCCCCACCCTGGCCCCATAGTGCTACTCCTTCTGACTCCAATTACAATTAAGGTAGATTGCTTGATATTGTCCCACTGGTCATCGATACTGCATTCATTAAAAAAAATTCCTTCTGTCTTTTATTTTGGATATTTTATATTTCTATGTCATCTTCACTAATCTTTTCTCTTGTGGTACCTAATATGCTGTTAATGCCAGTGTACTTTTCATTTCATATATATATACATATATATGTATATCTATTTATCTCTAGAGATTTCGTTTGGATCACTTTAAATAGCTTATATTTTTTCCTCAATGCAGCCTTTAGTCTACTGCTAATTTAGTCATGCTACTGAGATGATACTCCTTTGAGGACTTTTAAATGATGCCTCGTATTATGATGTGTTTCCAATCTAACTGGTGGGTCAAACTATTCTCAGCCCTGGGTGAATTTCAGTAATTGTTCAGTCTATTGCTTTCCGGTGGTTTCCCAATAGTTTCCTCTCATGCATGTGAAGATAAGTACTCAAAGACTCAAGACGATTCCTATACAGATCTCCAGAGCTCTTTTTGTGTATAGCTCAGTCCTCTCAGGTACTCTGTCCCAGAAATTTTAGCTCTTTTGTCTTTCTAAACTCCAATCTCTATGTCCTCAACCTGGCTTGACCACTGGGCTTTCTGTGGATTCTCCCTCCATGTGCTATGACCTTCCGGTAGTAAGCAAGAGCAATCTTAAGACTCATCTTGTTTGTGTTCCTTCTTTCAGGTACCACAGTACTGCACTACCTGTTGTTCAATGTCTGACTATTGTTTTATATACTTTTTCTGGTTTGCTCATTGCTTAAGGTGGGAGGGTACATCCATTTCCTTTATTGTGCCCGAAAGTGGAATTTCGGATGATGTTTTTGTTTCTAAAACTGATCTTTCATGTGAGCTTGAATCTTGGACTTCTCTGGGCTTCAGTTTCTACATGTGTAAAATAATACTAATGTAATCAGCAGTTCTCAATGTCTTTTATACAGGCTGAAATGCTTTAGGATTCTTTTGTCACTGTGCTATAAAAGTACATCGCCCCTAGAAAAATGTTACATTAACATTGCTGTATTTAGTAGGTTGTATATTAGGATCATATAAATGGTGATTTCATTTGTCATTCAATGCTGTAGCAGGCATTTCTTATTTTTTAGCCATACAGAACAAATGTTACATTTGGATAACAGTCCTCAATCTCAGCCCTGGGTGAATTTCAGTAATTGTTCAGTCTATTGCTTTCCGGTGGTTTCCCAATAGTTTCCTCTCATGCATGTGAAGATAAGTACTCAAAGACTCAAAGTCCTCAATGTGACTGTATGAAACTGACCATAACCCTAGCTCCAGAGAAGGGTATGTCACCTAGATCTAACGCAATAAGCACATTCAGTTCTCCTGAAACCAGAGCTACTGGTTTGAGATGGGAACATAAGAAAACTGGGTGAATGCCTGCCAGGCCCAGACACTTTGCTCAGTCTCTTTTGCAGCTAACTAGAATCTGAGAATATATAGAGCCGAAGCCTTTGCCAGCCATCTTGTCACCAGAGAGAGCCTAAAAATGAAGACAGAGCTTGGAGACGGGGTTCTGGCGGCATTTTAAGCACCTAGGTCAAAGGACACCTTCAACTAACACCAGACTTTTCCTACTACGTGAGCCAATAAATTCCCTTTTTGCCTTAGCATGGGTTGGGCTTTCTGTCTCTCGAAATGAATCTGTTCCAACAAACTGTAAATATCAGTCATGGGTTCCCAATGGACTTTTCAAAAGACACACTGAAGCAATGTCATACAATTTTGGAGTAATGAGCTATAATGGCAACCGTCAAAGGAAAACAGCATGCCTCTTAGAGATGCGCCTTCTCTTTACGAACAAAGGCACTGTCCAAGCCTGTGAGGCAGAGCCAAAAGCAGCGATTAGGGTGTGGCACATCTAAGAGGTGGGACTCCAAACAAAAGAAGGTCTACAAAAGAGAGTGTGCCTGATTTTTTAGGCCCAATTTGGGCTTATCTATTCACACAGACAACCAAAACACAATCTCTAATACAAAAGACTGGAGGATATCACCAATATGACGAATCTTCTGGTTCCCATGACGTAAAAACTGATATATTCTTTTTTAAAAATTTTTACATCTGGATAACACTTTAAAAAACACACCCAAGTTCTATTTTTGCTCCTTAAAGAATATAAAAATATAGAAAATAAGCAGTCGACGATGTTCTTCAGAAGGCTAACACCGCTGGGCTGTTTCCCCATTCTTTTCTAGCTTTTCTATTTTGCAATCAGAGTATCTTAATATAATTTAAGAAGAGTAAACTTGGGGGAAAAAAAAAAAACACTACTCGTGTTTTTGGTGTTTATTAGGAAAATAATTTGTAGTGGTTTTCCAGGTACCAGCATTACTGTGGTAAATATTTAAGAAGGAAAAATCAGTATTTCCATGTATTCTCTTCACTTAAAAAAAAAAATCTTTCTTAGATCTATATTCCACTTTCTTTGGTATATATGCATGTCTCTTCTCTCTGCCCTCTGGGCTCTTTGAAGAAGGCAAAGATATTTTTGTGTCATGTACTATTATATATGAATAATGACTGCTGACTACTGATAAGTGTACTGAGATAATAGGGGACTTGACAATATAGACAATAACTGAGGCAGGATGTTATGATGTGTACATATTCTTTAGGCACATGCTTAGACTACCTTCTTAAAGCCACAGTAGGGCTCACTCCTAAGTAAGACCCTTTGTTCTCTGAGGAATATTTGACACAGTGGATCATGAAGACTGCCAAAAAGTATGACAGTATAATTTGTCGAAGGAGGTTTTGAAAAACAGAGATGTGAAATATTACATATGTATCTCTCCCAATTTACAGAATAAACAGAATAGAATTAAGACTCAATCCTCAGTTAAATCTGGAAGGGGAGAATGGATGCATGATACAAGTGACTATGAAAGTTGCCTTTAAAGTAACAACATGTCTCAAACGTGGAAAACACCAGTCCTTGAAGATTAGATCATTGTGTAGACACAAAGTATTAAGAGAGAAGAATTTTGGAAGAGGTGACTTTAAATTGTGTATTCTTCCTATGGGTTTACATTCTTAACTTGTTATTTTGCTGGGAATCACATGCCAGGCTGATTCTCTACTTTGGGATAAATTTTAGAGATACCAAATTTTCTAAAACATTGTCAAGGAAGATGAGCATACATGCTGGAAAGAATGAATGCCACCTTCAATGTACTTGTCTGCCAGAGGGTCTCAAATTAGGATATTGGTTGGGGATAAGAATAAGTTCTGGTGAGAGTCAGGCTCCTTCTTAAAGTGTTTAAAAATGGCAACCCTACATCTAAATTTCAAAGGCTGGCGTGAGGTTTTTGTTTTTGTTTTTTAATTACATAAAAGAAATAGTACACTTAATATGTCTCACTATCAGCCTCCTAGTGAGAAAGACAAACTTGCAAATCTCCTGCCAAATTTACTATTTTTTAAAATTTCATAAAAGAAATAGAACACCTAATAATTTCCACTAACAGTAAGAAAGACAAACCCCTCTCCAAATTTTAAAGCAACAAAAGTAAAATCAGATATTCAGGACTACATGTAATGATAAATTTGCACAGCAAAGGAAATAATTAAAGAGTTAAAAGGCAACCTATTGCTGGATCACAAGTTAGTTTTTTTAATTTTTTGAGAAATCTCCATACTGTTTTCCATAATTATTATATCAATTTACATTTGTACCAGCAGTATACAAGAGTTCCCTTTTCTCCACGTCCTCATCAACACTCACTGGTTATCTTCTGTTTTTATGACAACAGCCACTCTCTAACAGGTGTGATGTGATGTCTCACTGTTTTGGTTTGCATTTCGCTGATGATGAGTGATATTGAACACCTTTTCATATATCTGTTGGCCATGTGTGTCATCTTATTTGGAGAAATAAATGTCTATTTGGGTTCTTTGCCCATTTTAAAATTGGATTATTTGCTTCTTCGCTATTAAGTTGTATGATATATACATATATATTTTGGACATTAACCCCTTATCAGGTTTGCAAACATTTTCTCCTATTCTACAGGTTGCCTTTTTACTGTTGATTGTGTAGAAGCCTTTTAGTTTGATGCAATTCCACCTGTCTGCTTTTGCTTTTGTTGCCCGTAAGGCTTTTGGTGTCATATCCAAAAACCCACTGATCAGACCAATGTCAAGAAGCTTTCCTCCTATGTTTTCATCTACTTGGTTTTGATTTCAGGGCTTATATTTAAGTCTTTAATCTGTTTTTGAGTTGATTTTTGTGTATGTTGCAAGACGGGGGACCAATTTCAATTTCCTGCATATAGATATTGAATTTTCTCAACATTTATTGAGGAGACTATCCTTACTCCATTTAATGTTCTTAGCACCCTTGTTGAAGATTAGCTGATGGTACTTTCTATTCTGTTCTGTTGGTCTACATGTCTGTTTTATGCCAGTACCATGCTGTTTTGATTACTAGAGCTTTGTAACATATTGAAATCAGGAAGTATGAAGCTTCCAGATTTGTCTTGCTTAAGGTTGCTTTGGCTATTGGGGGTCTTTGTGGTTCTCAATGAATTTTAGGATTGCCTTTTCTATTTCTGTAAAGAACATCTTTGGGTTTTGATAAGAATCACATTGAATTTGTAGATTATTTTGGGTAGAATGAACATTTTAGCAATACTAATTCTTCCAATCCATAATATCATGGGTTTCTCTTAAGTCAAGTATAGCATTATAAGTTCTCTAGCCCCATAAAATGGCTGTGAAGTATAAGCAACTATGTGCTAACCAACAAGAACCTTGTGAATGTTTATTTTTCGATTATTAATGGTAGGCAGTAACCTTCCCTATGACCTTAATGATTTAGATTTGCACTCAAGGGGTCATAACCAGTTCCCCAGCCAGAATTACAAACCATAAGAAGGACAGACAGGAGCTGAGATAGAGAAGGCCATAAAGCTCTTAGGTACTGTATGGAGGTCTGGATGGCAGTGCATGATGAGTCTGTGGTCTTCATCACCACCAGTAGGAGCAGAAATAAAAAGCAGTTTATTATTTTTGGTTTCCACAGCATCTGATAAGTACCAGACAGCAACAGGAACACAATGCCTTTAGGATTTTACAGATGATCTCGTCCAATCTCCTACTTTCTCTCCATTAGCCCTCTACAAGTCTGAATGCTCTAGGCAGAAATAATCCCTGCTATGCATTCATCTTTATTTTTATCTTCTCTTGCAAATGACCTATATTAAGAATCAGGAATTGTGTGTGTGTGTGTGTGTGTGTGTGTATGTGTGTGTATACACATACATATATATGTACAATAAAATTCAATTTGATCTATTTGGAGAAAAACATTGTTCTTTTACAATGTTTATTCTGGACACTCCATGTTCATAGAAGAAGTGATGATGAGTGACACTGCCGAGGCTTAATCATGAGACATTCCAGGCTGCCTTTTCCATTTTGTCATATTTAACTTATTTTACTATTAATTCAAAACAATATTTAAATTTCTAAGCACTTAAAATGTGAACACATACTCCCATCAAATATAACATGGTATTTGAGGTTTTATTTCATGTTAAAAACTCACATGAATTTGATTTTAAAAATCTATTTATAACAATATAGGTCTTAAGAAGAATCTATTTTTGTGTTAAAATTTCCTGCTGCCATTAGAAGTGGTTTCAAAATAACTACCACCACCATTACCGCAATAAAGGTCTTCATGTCTTACTGTGTACTCATTTATTAGTCATTCGACAGATACTTCTTGAGCATCTATAAGGCATTTCACTAGATGTGGGGATGAGGGACGGAAAAACAGAGAGAGAAAAGCAGGGGAGGTAGTAGGCACAATCCTTGAATATGACATTTTGCTGACAGTATGACTAGTTTTTTAAAAAATATTTCATATCTGTTTTGATTTTTTTTAAAAAATCAATGTTAAAAAATTTGTCCGTATACAGGCCTTAATAAAGTTTTAAAAATGGAAAACAGGATCATATTAACAAATCAATTGCTTCTCAACAGAGAATTTTAGAGCTGTAAGAGAACTTATAGATCACGAGTTTAACTCTATATTTCATACTACATTTATTTTTATTTGTTGCTTCATTTTGTAGTCTCAGATGTAAATCAATTGAAGACCACAGGGCTTGGCTTTGCCTGTGTCCTTTGAAAGAAAGAACACTTTCAGCAGGAATGCTGGCTATTCCTACTCTACAGTTATTCAAACAGCAGAATGTCTGGTTTGTTGGCCAGGACTGATGGGTTCACTATTATTGCTTTATCCCAGGTCTTGAATCAATCATTTTACTAAATATTACAAGGCTCATATTATAGTGTTATTTTAATTGCAGTATCAATTCACATTTTGGGATTCATTGCTTACATATTATCTTGGCAACTTAAATCTATTAATATATATATCTTTCATTTATATACAGAATGCAAGTATCTGAAACTCTGAAATCAACCAGTCACCACTTCAAGACTATCTTGAAAAAGAACTAAACTCATATTTTAAAGTATCTACTCACTATAATTCTTAATGTTTTCTATTTAATTTGCCTAAATTGCCAGGTTTCTGTTGTTACTATATGTAATCCTGACTTTATTTTACAGACCTATCTGAATTAAATATACCAAATGAAACACTGAATAATTTGGAGGGAGTGAAAGAAATACAGAGGATTTCACTGTATTCTGTGGTGCATAAAAATGCAACTGCTCTTATATAACATCTAACTCTGCCTAGGAGCTAAGAAAGAAACAAGAGCTTTCTTTAGCCCCACAATCATGCCAGGTTTTTTCAACTGCATCATGACCTCTACAGCTGGGCAAAAAAAATAGTCTTGGAATGAACTCAGAAAAAAAATATATCCATTTAGGGGTAATTTGTAATAACAAAAATAGTGGCTACCATGTACCTACACATACCAGGAACTCAATTTTTCTGATGCAGAACCCAAGGTTCGGAGAGAAAAAGCAATCTCTCGAAGGTCATACAAATAATAACTAAGGCCCAGCCCTTGCCTTCAGGAGCTTGCTTATCATTCTATCCAGAGAGCCTCAGAAATGTGATGCAGTCACTACTGGTGGGGTGCCTGCGTCTTATTTTAATGTCAAGAGGATTTTTTCTTTAAAGTCTGCTCAAGAAATTAGCTTGCTCTCTCTCATGTTAGAAAGAAGGCAGGATATTTAGGAGACAGTTAAAATTATTTTTCGCTCTAAGTTATGTTGACAACTCATAGGGTAATTGTGTTTAAAAAAATGTGGTACATTTTTAAAATGATGACCTTCCAAGAGACAACGATCTTTTTTTATGATTGATTATTTATCAAATTGTTATAAGTAATAATAGAAAAGACCATGTTACATAACACAGAAAAATGGGAAGTCTTCCTGTTTTGTTTTTTTCCCCCCTTTCTAACAAAAAACCCAAAAACCTTTAAAACACAAACACCTGTCTGGAGTTAGGCCCAGCTGATTTTTTTTGGATTTCACCTTGGTGAATGCTTTCACTGAAGGTATAATACACTCTTGGCTTCACCCTCTGAAATAAGATTTGGCAGCTGTTCAACACCACAGAGCAACGTTACATAACAAGGCAGTTCAAGAAGCAAAAAAGAAAACCTCATTGAAATGAGGCTTTGGTGAGTGGGCTCGTGGTAGGCAGAATTAACTTTTACCAACATAGAAAACTGTCAATGGCAAGGCCACGTGAATGATGAATGCTTGGGGTTTTCCCCCCCAATAAATCTCAGAACTGTATATACTTACGTATCACAAGCAGTGACCTTCTAAGTGAACATTTGTGTGGGACAGAACTGCTCCTGCCCACGGAGTCTGAATTCTTTTGGGAGAAGTTCTCAGAAGTCAAGTATAACTCCCCCTCAATTTCTTTTCTCTTTTTTATAAAGCCCCCCTACAGAAACATTTTTTAAATCACAAAAAGTAATTTCAATGGAAAGAGTCAAATTCTGAGACTTCTGACCTTATTAGCAACTCTAAAAACAGTAATGTAACTCACTAACATGAGCTCTCTCTTGAGCATTTTTTTTTAACAGTATGCTCAATCTGGTTTTAATTTTTTAAATCCACAGAAGGAAGTATACTTCTACTTTTTAATGTGCTTTTTTTTTTTTTTTTTTTAAAGACGAATATCTTTAAAACAGTTTGGGTACCAAGCTTAGAGTCACAATTAGTCCCATAGTCAGCACTTTCTGGCTATACAAAATTTGCTCATTAAAGCCATGTGTTAAATTAAAATTGAGAACTTGCTGGAAGATAAAACCAAAAATGAGAATATGCTTGTTTATATAAATCTTCAAATAGCC
The DNA here is from genome assembly GCF_000151845.1 of Pteropus vampyrus. Lineage (NCBI taxonomy): Eukaryota > Metazoa > Chordata > Mammalia > Chiroptera > Pteropodidae > Pteropus > Pteropus vampyrus. Next base: position 15,507,063 of record NW_011888783.1, on the reverse strand, counting down.
CTATCTGCTTTTAATCAATATTGATAGAAAGCATGTACAATGAACTTGACTTAGCACTAAAATGGCATTCTTAATAGGTCAATTTGTTCCTGCTAAACACACAGAGGGTACCTCTTTGGAGATATATTTTAAAATCTCAGTCATTTATAAACAGCATGCTTAGGAACCTAAACTGCTCTTTCTGTGAGCTAATATGCACAAAAACTTTGTATTTGCAGAAGGATTTATTTGGGATCATTTCTCCTGATAAAAATCCTGTAAGACCGAGTTGTATATCATGCAAGAAGAAACTGAGGCCTAACCTGTATATGTTCATAAATGGAAGATGTGGTTGAAACTAGATGCACATGCTAAATGGTCTCAGTCTCATTTTAAATCAGATACTGGCTGAAAAGTAAGGCCTTAATGATATGATTAAAGGGGGAGAATAAAATGCTATTTAGTTTACCTTGAAATATTAGCAATCTTTACACAACCCATACATTTTGGAGTTTATCCTTTATCTCCAAATGATCTGAAGATTATAAAAATCTATTCCTCACTATGGTAAAAGCAGAGCATATTGGGGGCTTTGTATTTAGCATATGAATAAAATAGATGCTGGTGTTAAAAATCAGATGAATTGCAAATTTGGGATGGGATTTCCTGCTATGGAGCCTGATGTATTCTATTTGCTGAATAAATTAATAAACAAATGGAAGATCAGGGTTTCCAGCTTTTATTATCTTTTGAAACAAGATACCCCTTAACATCAAAACTAATGACATTTTATCTAAACTAAAAATATTCATGTCTCGAGAACTTCATCATAAAGTTGTTTAACTACTGGGAAGTTACTATAGAAATGCCAGTGCATACATCCACTCATTAAGTGTAACTGGGTCTCCTTATTCAATGTCTCACATTGTATGTTCTCTGAAATTAGGTTGCAAAGGACTGAACTTCAGTGCCTTATATCATACTATAAATACAGGCAAGATCTACACACAGCTTGAAATCAATACATCTTGATAAAAGATGATAAGTATAGTTGGTACAACACATTAACACACAATTATAAACCACACACACATACTCAAAAATGGAAGAGAAGCTGCTAGTATCAGCGGCATCAACATTCCTATGGAAGTCAGTCTCCTTTCATCATGGTCAATTCATTAACAGAGAGAAAAGACAGAAACTATGGGGAATGCAGACCATCTGCTCATTCCAGATGCAAGAGCACATGACTCATATATCTACAGCTTTTTACCAGAAAGAAACAGAGATATCCCACAAAGATAGTTAGATATATTTGCATCACAAAATATCCAAAAAGGTAGCCAGACATATTTGCATCACAAATAAAATTAATGCCAAAATCATTTTTAAATGAGACCTTTTAAATATCAGTCAAGACGTTTAACATTGAGATACACTGATTAAACAAAATACTATATCAGCATTAGAGAAAATGGGGTTGGATCCTATTAGCTTTATTCAGCTATTCCTTAAATAGCAAGAGCATTTTAGTTCAGTCATCCTAGTTTTAAAAAGACATCAACAGATATTTCTTTAATACTGTATATTTCAAGTAATGTACATTTCTTACAAGAAAAGGTTAAAAACAAATATTCTTACCTTGAAATTGTGAACCTTTTCATATTTTGGAATTTGCTCGTTTTCTTTCAGAGTTGCTCTTCTAACAAGTGATGTCAACTGCGAATAAGCAAAGAGTTTCAGAGGTTGCCAGATTGTCACAGACGACTTTTGAGAACCCAGTTTCATTCCCAAGGCTGCTATCAATAAATCTTGCTGACGGCCCTCTTGTTTTGATTTGTGAACTGCAGCTCTATTAGTTTTCCTACCCGACCAAGACTCTTTGGATGGCATTTTGGAATTCACAAGAAAGAAATAAAACCTATATTGATCTATGTCAGTCGATGAACTCTATTCAGCTAACAAATGAGCATTCTGCCAGTCAGCACAGAACCCTAACCTACAGAGAGCTGCAGAGAAACATCACAGAAAGGTGGAGGAGGATGATGAAGCACTTCTTAAAAAGAGGTCGATTAACCAGAAAAATTCTTCTTTCTTCCTTTTTAAAAGGGCTCTATATTTAAGCTTCTGAAAACTTAAGAGTCTGAACAGAAATAGTCGATGCTAACATACAAAACATTCAGCATCTCTCTATCCCTTTTTAAAAGCCATCCAGTTTTGACAAACGATACATTTCTAAAAGCTTTCTTCTCTATTCAATATATTAACATCCATTCTGAATGAAAGATGCCTACATACTGCCTGCAATCAGTTTCTAGCAAGACACCCTGTGCAGCCCCTAGCAGAGGGTGGGGGTGGGGAGGGATTTGACAAGGAAGGCTGGATTAGACTGGTCGCTGTAAGAAAGGAGATAACCAATGAAAATCAAGCAACAGTATTTAAGTACTGTACTCCTCAACTCACTCTGTTTCTCCCTCCTCTCATGTAAGATTTTCTTGCTGGCTCAAGAAGAAAAAGTGGAAAGACAATGAGCAATGAATGAGTCATGCATCGTTACAAAATGGAATATATTGTTATCTATTAAAAGCGAAGGAAAATTAACATGCAGCACCAGGTTTTAAAAAGAATGCGCCACTGCCAGGTAAATTATGAAAGGCTGACATATATTCTCCTTTGTGCATGGACTGAGGTTAACTAAAACCAAATTTTATTAAAGATAAGCAGAAGTTAGTAAATATTTTGATTAAAAAAAAGGAATTTAGGTATCATACTATTATCCTATAGAATAAGGAACATGCATATAACATTGCTAACACCCTGAAGTGGTCAGTTTTTTCTCCCTACTATGAGATGTAGTCTATACTTAAATAGATCCAACCATTATTTTAATTCTTACCACATTCATTATTCAACAAGCTTGAGGCCAGGTCATAGTGAGAACCAGCTGGGAATAATTCCTTATGTACATAGGTCTCAGATATAGTGTAACTATGCTTACAGGACCCTTGGAGGTTTGTTTGCTGATGTAGAAAGAGAGGTTCTGGGGTGCTCATGCATTGGAAGAATATTGTTAAAATGTCCATACTATTCAGAACAATCTACAGATTTACTGCAATCCCTACTAAAATAACAATATTTTTCAGAGAACTAGAACAAATATTCCTAAAATTTATATGGAACCACAAAAGACTTTGAATAGCCACAGCAATTTTGAGAAATCTTCAAAATTGGAGGTACCATGCTTCCCTAATTTCAAACTATACCACAGAGCTATAGTAAGCAAAACAGTATAGTAGCACAAAAACACACATAGATCAGTGGAACAGAACAGAGGGTCTAGAAATAAACCCATGATTATATGGTCAATTAATGTACTACAAAGGAGGCAAGAATATTCAATGGGAAAAGATAGTCTCTTCAATAAATGTTGAGGAAACTGGACAGATACATGCAAAAAAAAATTAAACTAGACCGTTTCCTTATATCATACACAAAAATAAACTCAAAATGGATTAAAGACTTAAATGTAAGACCTAAAACCATAAAACCCCTAGGGAAAAAAAAAAAAAACAAAGGCAGTAACTTTTTTTGGCATCGATCTTAGCATATTTTTTTGGGCTATGTCTCCTTGGGCCAAGGGAACAAAAGCAAAAATAAATGAGACATCAGACTAAAAGCATATGAAACCATCAACGAGACGAAAAAACCTACTGAATGGGAGATATTTGCAAATGTTGTATCTGATCAGGGGTTAATATCCAAAACATATTAAAACCATACAACTCAGCATTAAAAAAAAAAAAAATCCAGTTTAACAATGGGCAAAAGACCTGAAAAGACATTTCTCCAAAGATGACAAAACACATGATCAACAGACACATGAAAAGATGCTCAACATCACTAATCACCAGGGAAATGCAAATGAAAACCACAATGAGATGTTACCTCATACCTGTCAGAGTGGCTATCATCAAAAGACAACAAGTTTTGGTGAAGATGTGGAGAAGGGGGAACCTTGTTCACTTTTGGTGGGATGAAAAACTAGTGCAGCCACTATGGAAAACATTGTGGAGATTCCTCAAAAAATTAAAAAATAGAACTACATATAATCCCACAATTCTATTTCTGGATATTTATCTGAAGAGAATGAAAACAATAATTCCAAAAGATATATGCAACCCTATGTTCACTGCAGCATTGTTTACAATAACCAAGACATGGAAGCAACCTAGGTGTCCACTGATAGATGATGGATAAAGATGTGTTATATACATATAATGGAATATTACTCAGCCATAAAAATGAAATTGTGCCATTTGCAACAACATGGATGGACCTAGAGAGTATTATGTTAAGTGAAATAAGACAGCGAAAGACACATTCCACGTGATTTAACTTATATGTGGAATCTAAAAAGCAAAACAAATGAACGAACAAACTGAAACAGAAATAAACTCACAGAGAAGAAACCGATGGTTGCCAGAAGGGAGGGGGTGGGGAAGTGGGCAGAAAAGGGATTAAGTACAAACTTCCAGTTATAAAATGTCATGGGGATATAATGCACAACATAGGGAATATAGGCGATACTATGGTAATAACTATGTATGGTGACAGACGGTTACTAGGCTTATTGCGGTGCTCACTTCACAAGATATATAAATGTTGAATCACTGTTGTACAACTGAAACTAATGTATATCAACCATACTTAAAAAGAAATTTTTAAAAAGATGACTAAAAAGTTTTTTGGAAATAATTTTTTAAAAAAGAAAGGGAAGTGGCTGGGTAAGATTCCAACCACCTTTATTTAAGAGCAACACCTATAGTTTTTACTAAGGTGCTATATAAGAAGCTTGTTTTCTCATATTGGTTCCTTAAAAGTCTCCCATCTGTTTACTCATACTATAATAATTAAGTATAATCCATTATGATTCTAATATATTGTATTTAAACAATCTGAAACTCTATTTAAACAAATTCAGTCCATTTGCTTAGTGTAATTTATCTCAGATTTCATAATCTGTAGGGTATATGTGCCCAATGTAGATTTCAGTTTAATTATGGCATGAATTACGGCATGGTACTTAAACATGCTAGATATTAGAAATATTGAATGACTGGTTCAACATCTCCAAATATTTTATTTACTTGAGTCCATAGTCCCTTTTTCTAAAATGGTTTATTCTTTAAAAAATGTTTCTAAGTAAAAGGCATAAGTTAATATTTACAGATATTTCATTTTCATAAATTTATACACTTATGTGATTAATATGAGACCAAAAAAATGCTCCTGTTCCAAGAGGAAATAAAATGAAAAGAACTTTCCTTGCCTAACCTAAATTACTCTTCAGCTTAGGCCTAGATGGTCATGTGATGACTAAAAATAAAGCCCAACCGACTTTTTAGTCATGTATAACCTAAAGTGAAGTGATCCAATTTTCAGCAGGCACCAGATAAAAACAGACTCCAAAGGCAAATTTAACGGTAATTTTTTCTCCATAATATTTAACACAATGCTTAAGTTACTAAGTTAAAGAAAATAATCGCCTATATAATCCAGGTAGCTTTTTTCTTTCTGAGCATTTCTGATCAAGGGCCTTTAGTACAGATCACCTCCAGTACTTCATCTGTACTAAAATTCAACCAAAATATAAAAATATTAACGGTAAAGTTATCCAGAAAATTCATCGTTGGGTAAAGTGAACACTTTGTCATTGAGAGACAAGTTCTACTGTAGAATCTGCAGAGTCATAATGTCCTTGAATAATTTTTCTGCCTAATCAAGAAATATTAGATTAATTGCAACTTGGGCAGCTACCTAGGGCAGGCAGTAAGGAGACAGAAAACAGCTCAGGTGAAAAAGTTCTGATCTACCTTCAGATGGCTGAGGGTTTGGTTACTATTATGCCTTCAGTAACTACAACTGCATTTCTGCTTTAATTTTGCTGAAGAGCTCTCAAGTCATAAGAACTGCTAACTCTGAGATTCAGAACCAATGTCAATATTCTGATGTTCTAGACAAATGTATGCCACTCATCCTTATATATATCTTGCCATACCTACTTAGACAGTTACAACGTTAATCATGGCTATCATTTATTGATTATATTAAGTACCTATGTTCCAGGCACCCAGCTAAACACCTGACTGTACAATCCCATAAAATCCACAGAAAAATGACAATGAGGCATATGTTTTATCTTCATTTTATAGTTGAAAAGAGCTGAGGCCTAAACAAGTTGACTTCCCAAGACTACACAGCTAGTATAGGCAGTGAGTAACTATGCTATATCCACCCAAAGGAGAGGAAATTGGAGTCTGAGGGGAGTTGTATTCTTCTCTCTGATCTCTTCAAGGTGGTTTCTCGAGTCATTTTCTCTCTTTGATTTTGAAGAGTAGTAACAGAAGGTAAGACAGTAAGCAATGAATAACAATGGATGGTAAGAAAAGTAATAGTAACTAAAATTTCCAGGTCTCAAGTTTAGCATGCAGAACATGCAATAGGCAATGCAGCCCCCTATGCTCCAAATACCCACCCCTTCCTTTATGAAGACTTTGATGATGTGCACTAATTAGATGTGATCCTACCCATGTGTGAACCTCAGAGCCCTTCACTTGTTCATTAATTATGAGACATATCACATTCTACCTCATATCACAGTTACCTGTGTAGCTGTTTATATAGAATTGGGTCTTAGACATCTTAGCATAAACCCTGAATCTAGCACATAACTTGCACAAATAAAAGTCCAATAAACATTTGGTTAAAAAAATAAAATCAAATAAACGTAGCTATTGTTATTGGAGGGAGGCAGTGTGTTATAATAAGAAAGATGGAATTTGAAATCAGAGACACTGAAGTTTGAATCCTGACCTTGGGAGATTTGCTTGGTGCCTTGGTTACCTCGGTTACCTCATCTACATACTAAAGATATTACCTACCTGGGGTAGGTATTAAAGGGGATGGCAGACAAAAGAGAAAACGACTGTCTGCATACAGTAAGCACTCAATAAGTGATGGTATTACAGGGTACTGTATCAAACATTGGCTTAAGGGTATATATACTGTTTAGTATAAGACACATGTTCCTGCCCTCGAGGAGTTGTAGATTAATCAGTTTTTGGTTTATACCATTAAAACATGACTGGAAACTTCTGCCCATCCCTTTATATTATGGTCATTACCAAATTTCCCAAATTCTAGTTCTAATCCTATTTTTTAAAAGGCATATATGATATGTGTTAGTTGAAGAAGCACAGTTGGGAGAGAGGTGGAAATTGAATGGAAAGGAGATTGTCTGCATTTGTTAAGTGGCCAGGAACAATGTTTGATGCTTCATATCACTGTCCTATTAGTCACAACCACCCTGAGAGTATGTTGTATAATAGACATTTTACAGATGAGGAAGTGCTCACAGAGTGACTTGCTCAAGGTCATAGTCAGGAAGAGGAGTCTGTGATCTCAATTCCTGTTTTTTTTGTCTTCAGAGTCTGGCAGCTGTTGATTGCCTATTGCATGTTCTGCATGCTAAACTTGAGAAAGTAGGAGACGGATCCAAGGTGTTAGAGATATAGCCCCCTCATATTCCGGTTCTATAAAGTAGAAAAAAATGGCTTAACTGGGTCGGGGTCTAAACTGACAGGACACATATCCCACAGAGTCACTCTTCCTGGAAACCAGCAGGATTTAGCTTTTTTATGTCGACCAGGAATCTCTGGCCTGTCTTACACCCGACTCTGGCCATCCTCGAAACTGACATCACTCTGTACATTCACTTGAATGAGGGTGTCTGGCCTGCAAAAAAAGATGAGGAATGGGCAGATTCCACAACTCTCTCTGTTTCTACCTCTGTCCACACCATCTGTAACAGAGAGAAGCAGCCTATAAAAATGGTGTGTGGAGGGTGGGGAGTTGTATGAGGAATAAGGAATAGAAGGAGAAAATAGGTGACCTTGGAAATGAACACATTTGCTATTTTTGAAATAAATTTCCACTGCTGATTTCACTACTCTGTTGTTCAGTGAATAAATAATACTGAATTTGTGCTGAGCTAGCATCTCATTTTTACCAAGCGTAGTAAAGCAGGATCATGGGCTTTGGATCTAGACAAAAGTGCTGACCTTAACTCTGAAATCTACTGGCTGTGGCATGTCCTTTGCAAATTACGTACTTATTTCAATCTTTGTCTCATGTGTAAAATGGATTAAAAGTATTTACATAATACGATTATTAAGAATTAAATAATATATGGGAAGCATTTCTGCAGAATTTCTGGCACAGAGTAATCAATAAATAGAAGTTTCCCTCCTTCCTTGTATTAAAGAATCTAGATTTCCAAGAACCTATATTTTTCATGGTTAGTATAATATGTGACAGTGATACACATTAAAGGCTCGAAACCACTGTCCTAAGCAATGTGAGTTTCAGGTTAAATTGTAGCCAGGTGGTTTAAAGACATATCGCAAGCATCATCATGCTGCAATTTTTACCTTGCCTTACTCAGTTTTGGCAATCTGAACCCCTGGTAACTGAGTAACTAACCCCTGTTCTCTCCACCTTTCCACCTCAAACCCTACTTACAGGGAAGGGTCTTATCAACTTACACTAAGGTACAAATGACTGATTATACTTCCTTTTCCACTGGTTTTTAAAATGGCACCAAGACTTAAGCCAAAAAAAATAAATCTCCAATTACTGAATGTCAGGACTCAGTAAGAATGTTCTCTAGGAAAGTGAAAGACCTCATGCAAACAGCCACTTCCTTTGTAACACCATGATGATACCATAGACTCATGAGCACAACGCTCCAGTTAACTAAGCTAAGTCAATATTCCATCCCAAAAGCACCATAAAGGATGTTCTAGCTGGCAAGGCCCTGAGGCTCAGGGAGATGAAGAGTAACTGGAATAACTATTGGGTGATCTGAACACTGTTTCAGGTTTAGCAAATCCTATGATTTCAATAAAATGTCAACAACATAGTTTTTCCAATACCAGGATCTGAAGATCTAAGCAAATTCAGCTCACTCTAGATACAAAGATTATTCATATCTTTGTTTCCCTAATTGTAATTTGTAACTTAATTTCTCTCCATTATGGCCAAGAGTTGGATATATTCCAAAGTACTTAACAATATATAAATCAGCTTACATTTATTAACAGACAACTACATGGCACATGCAAGTAAATGCTTTATATGTACGTTGAAGGTAGATATTTTACAGATGTAGAAACAGAGCTCAGAGAGATTAAATAACTTGCCCAAGGTCATCTAACTAGTATGTGGTGAGAACAGGATTTGAACCTGGGTCTATATCACTTCAAATCCTGTGTCTTTCCTCTAGACTATTCCTGTCTCTCACACTATCTTTTGTTAACACGAAATTTTGAAAGGCTATCATTTAAATAAATTTCTGGATCATCTATATTCTAGCACCCCTCAGATCACCAGCCATTTTAGTACTACTTATATATGAATTCATAGTGTCCATCAGATTCATTATTTAATCAAAAAATTTCAAATGCATTTTAAGTCAAACATTAGAGACTTCTATATAAACTCTATAAATTCCTTAAGTTATGTTGGGATAAATATTTTTTTATGTTGCACTGAAAGCTCTTACATCTTGCCAGGGCTCTAAATTTTTATGCTACTGGTATCAGGCTCATCATAATTCCTAACTCAGTCTTCATTACATAGCTCCTCTAGCATTAATCTAATATTCACCTAAGCAGATAAAAAGGCACATCAATGCATTCATTTCAGTGGATAATAAATTTAAATTACACTATACTAACATTGACATTACCAAACTGTACACTCTAACATGACCTCTTATAAAATGTAAGACATTTGAAAACACAATGCAAACAAAAAGGTACAGCCCTGCATTCCTATTCTTTCAAGAAACAACAGAAATGATCAAATTCTCCAAGTGACAGTTTTGAGGGAGCTTTCTGCATTCAGTATGAAGAATCCCAGGCCTGGAAAGGAGGGACTGAAATGGCATACAGCCTGGTTGTCAAGCCTGGTTCTGACCGATACCAGCCAAGTATTTCAACTTTTCTAAGTCCCAGCTGGACCTAGTGAATTCCATGGTTTTCTCTATATTTTTAACAGAAATTCAGAAGTAAAAAGGAAGGTTCTTACTCATTCAGCACACAGGAATGTAAAGATTTGGTGTGCTTACATGGGAAAGGCCAGCTTGGCTATCTTCAGTGAGTCTCCATGAGGCAGCTCTGGCTAATTTACTATGGGCTTTGTCTAGTACTCATTCTTGCAGGCTCAGAAACTTAATCTGTCAGCCCAAGGAGATCATATCTATTTCTCAAAGGGAGACTGACATTATAATAATAAGTTCATGAAACTGATAGGTAAAAGTAGAATGACAGTTGTCTAGTTTATACTAAGATATGAGACATAATTATAAAATGGGTGATGAACATTTTCTTTTTTGGTAGCACACCTACATTGGAATTGAAAAACAATTAGGAAGTGTTAAGAGTGGAATCTGAACAAGTGGAATGGGTTAGATGAACTGAATATTTAATGCATAGAGTTAAGACGTCTATTGAATCCTAATCAGGATGACCTTGCCAATGAACCAGAATACTCAATGTCCATTCAGCAGGGGCTCCTTCATCTTAAGTCCATGCTTAGATGGTGCTATTATTGTTGTGGAAAAATAGAGGTGATGAAATTAAACAAGCTCTAATACTTTATCAATAATTAGAGACTTCAAATTCAGATTGACATTATTAGGAGTATTTTCAGATTTTAAACTGCCATGTGAGATTATTTCAAGTTACTGCAGTCCAATGAACATTCTGCATTCACCAATTTAACAGAAGCAAGCCAATGTATCAGAATAAAAGTTTGGTATTATATTTTTAGTTTTTCATTTCTCTCATGATGTCCACTGATTAGGCTAGGATGGAGTCTATGTGATTTGGTCATTTTTAAAAGAACCTGTTATCAACTTTCTTAAACTTCAGTCATAAGAGCTTATCACCTATACATGTAGTTTGATCAGAATACTCCAATTATTATTTATTTTAATAACCGTTTTAAGCTTTAATTAGGAGAAATGTTGATTCATGGTATGAAGTATATTTGTGAAGTTCAAACATACTTTTGAAACCTATTTTTTTTACTTGGAAATGGCAATAATGACTTGAAGGTAAAAGAGTTAACTTCATAAACAATTACCCTGAGAAGAAGTGTTAGCATAAGCACAATTCATAGGTGTGTTAATATTTCACTTCGCTGCCAGACATTAACTTGTCTTTTCTTTGTAATGACACTGCTACACGACATGGTTTACATCAAGATAATGATGTTAAAAAAATAAAAATAGCTTGCATCTGGGCATTTCCTAAAATAAACTTTTTATAAAATCTCCACAGTATTTCATTTTATTTTACGAAATTTCTTAATTCAAAGGATCCTAAGGAAATTAAGAGAGAACATGAAGAATCCGTAACTTGAATACTCTCCTTCATACAAGAGGTAATTAGATTCTTTTATATATATACTGTGTCCCATATGGAACTCAACATCTTAAGGGCAATTTGAGGCATCTTGACCAGGCCCATGTATGATCAGTACATTAGAAAACAAAACACAGAAAGTCAGATTACAATCAACTTCCTGTGAAGAGGAAGAAAAGATTAAAGGATAATTTAGTATCTATCTTTCAATGACATTTTAATGTATCAAGAGGGATCCACCTGCTCTTTTCCTCCTCCACGAAAGAAAGGATAATGGGAGACAATTTAAGGAGCAATTGAATATCTTAGGTTGATACAGTCAAATATTATTTAAGCCTATCTGGTCAGCTTCGGCTAGTGTTTTACTACCCTTTCCACTAAAATGTTCTTAAGAGCAACTAACATTGAAGAGGGATGTGCAGGGATGTGAGGGAGGCCTTAGAGCCTTTCCAGCAGTAGGCTTGATTCTATCATCATGTTGCATAGCAAGAAGTAATCTGTGAGGTAACTGCCCTATTAATTCCAGTCCAGTCCTACTTTACCGTAACTTTACTTTTGTCACATACACAATTTCATTGTATTCTCACATTCCTGTTTTTCAGAAAGAAGATTCAGTGATGTTGAGGCAACTTGCTCAGGGGCAGATAATTTGGTAAGCAAAGGAGCCATGATGGGAACCTAGGCCTCCCAACTTCTCGCTCTATCCTTTCTTTATTCTTCCCTGAGACCTTGGGATATGATCACTCAACATGTGACAAGACTGATTCTTGCCTTAAATGAGACCAAGGGTTACAAAGACCCAGATCCATAAGTAGGCTGAGACATTTACAGCTGAAAATGACCACCCCCAATTCAGTTCTAAGCCTCACAAATGGTTTACAACATACAGAGAAGGTCAGCCTTAGTGACTAATTTCTGGCATTTTAAAAAGCTTTTTTCATTATTTTTATGGTGGTGGGTAAAGTGATGCTCGCTCTTACTTAGATATATGCAGATCTTTCGTCAACTGGAGAGATATTGAGCTGCATGTTAAAAAATTTTTGTTTTTGTACTGGCTTTTCTTCTTCCTTAAATAAAAACAAATCAACAAAACTGCCCTCCAAACCAATGAATTGAGAGATAGTCTCTTGAGCAACTAATTAAGCTGTCTTTAGAAACAGGTAATTAAGCTTTTCATTAAAATTCACCAAACAGACATACATAATTTACAAGGTGGAAAGCCATTCCAATCTCATGGGTAAACAATTAACTAAGTCATATTTATAACAGAGATTCCATTATAACAGAATGGAGAATGCAGTAATTGCATAATTAGATACATTTTATTTTTAAAGTAATATAGTATAAAAAATAAGGATGTGGTGTTCTAAAAAATGGGTCCTAAGAAAGTATAAATACCCACAAAGTCATTAAAAGAAAATACAGAAATGTTCAAAGCATATACATATGCTCTTTGGATTACAGTGGGGTTATGTCTCGATAGACCCATCATAAATTGAAAATATCATAAGCTGAAACATTTAATACACACAACCTACCAAACATCATAGCTTAGCCTAGCCTACCTTAAACAGGCTTGGAACACTTATGTTAGCCTACAGTTGGGCAAAATAATCAAACACAAAGCCTATTCTATAATAAGGTGTTAAATGTCTCTTACTGAATACTCGACTAAAAGTGAAAAACAAAATGGCTGAATAGGTACCACTTTTGTACTATCATAAGGACAAGGAATTAGTAAGTTGAACCACAGTAAGTTGAAAACTGTATGTATAATACTAGGCTCTCCTAAATAGTTTTCATTCAACAAATACTTTATTTAGTATCTACTATGTCCTAGGCATTAGTGAAACTGTGGCAAATAGCAGAGAACAGGGCCCTATGCTATTTTCACAAGGATCAGATATTAAACAATTACATATTTAATGAGTTAATTATATTTGGGATAAGTATTACATGGGTAACAGACTTTTTTCTACCCTATTTTAATCCTAATAATTCCATTTTCTAACAAAGATTGAATTCATAAAGTCTATATCCATGCCTTCCTTCCAAGCTTCTACTTACTCTTACTTCTACATCTCTCTCCATCCCGGCTCTCTCTCTCTCTTCTTCTAACACAGAAGTGACTTCAAAAGTCTTCTAATGCCCAAACTATAGGGTAGTTTGCTGACCACATTATACAGTCCTTTTATTAGAAATAATGGAGAGGCAACTGCTGTTTATAAACCTTCCTCCTCAATCTGCGCAACCACCTTTCCATAATTAGTTAAAACAATTTTTAAAAATTTTAACTGAAGTTCAGTGTTACCTATAGTTAAGTGGTTAAAAGCTGGGCTCTTGAGTAAAGATCATCTGTAAAAGAATACCAGCTCCACTTATTATGGGGTTAGTTATGAGGTCTTAGGAAAAGTTCTACTTTCTTCATCTGTAAACAGAAATAATGGTAGTACCTACCTCAAAGGGTGGCTGGGAGGATGAGACAATATACATAAAATGTATGGAATGTATGTAGAGCATGTATTTTCAGGACCTAGCATGCAGAGAGCCCTCAAAGGCCTCAAAACAAGTGGTGGTAGTGATGCTGATACCACTGTCATCATTAGCATTGGTCTTATCACCTAATCCAAAGCAGGTGCTAAATCTTGAAAGAATGAGCACACAAGTCCACAGCCTATTTGTAAGTCTCACTGATTTCTCTACACTCATAGATGATTGCCTTTCTGAATGATTCTAGCCTCTTGCCCTAAAAATACTATCAGAAGAAATGTAATACAAAGAAAATGGCCATTTTCTGATAATGGCCATTTCTTAAAATATCTTATAGCTTGGTTTTAAAAAAAATAATGGCTGGCTAAGAGGTGCAAGGAAGAAGGGCATTTTAAATATTGTTTCCTCATTTAATAGCCAAAATACATGCAACTATGAACTGAAAACATGTTCAGTTCAATTCACAGAGAAAATCTGTGACAACATAGGTATCTTAGCAACATAGCTGACTAAAGAATGAGACTGAATTGAAAACGTTTGTTAAGAGAACAGGTGCCACCAAAAAGACAAAGGATGCTTGGGCTTCATGAACTGCAGTTTTCAGTTCTAAAGACTGTTGAATCATTGTGGTTTAAATTAATATGCATGACCAAAACAACTATTATTAGAGGAATGGTGCAAAGCGCCATGAAAATTTATGGATGAATAAAAACTCTCTGCAATGATGAGATGCAAGAAAATGTTATAAGAAAAGGGAATTTGGTCAGTATCTACTATTAGTAAGCTGAGTTTTATTTGATTATTTTTCTTCCTAAGAATTCCAACCCATAACTTGCTATAAAATTATAAGATGAAACTATTTTCAAATGCATGTCTTAATAAGGAAGACATTAAAATAAGAAGTTTGATGCTAAAAAATAACTTGTTTAAAATATCTTACTGCAGGATCAGCTGTAGGATTTTTTTTGACTTTTTATTGTCTTTTTATTTATGTATGTATTTAGTTAGTTTTCAGTCTCGAGGTGGCCTCTCCTGTGTGTCCCCAGTTGTAGGACTTCTGTTCGCCTAGAGTTTCAGGTGATAGCTTTTCTGTGGTTTAGTTATAATTCTGATGTGGTTGTGAGAGGAGGCAAGCGCGGCGTTTACTTCCTTTATCATCTTGACTGGCAGCCCCAGCTGTAGACTTTTTTAAGTGTATGCTTTTGTTAAGTTTTTCACTGTTGGAAATTATTAAACCATGTCATCAGTTGAATGTTTCTTTGTTGTTTCCATTTTTAAAACAGCCTAGTCTTTGAAACACTAAGTCTAGAATTTAATGCGTTATTTTATACCAATGGTACTGATTTTAATGAAAAATAGCCTACTAAGTTAGTTATTGTGGGTCACATATTGAGACAGTTTTTCCCCCTAAATCTGTCTCTTCTGTTCTTTCTGTTGTAGATTATGTATGTTACATTTAGAGTTTTACACCTCCACATTTGAAAAACTCTCCGAAAGAGTAAGAGCCTCATACCAAATTAGTAAAAGGTATCTGGGTTGCTTCTAGGGATGGTTTTCTTATGGAAAAGTATTCATTTGAGTTGCATGCTGAGCTAGCTGCTTTTTCCACAGAATATCATTTTTTGCTTGGAAGAATAACTAACAAATTTGGTTATTCAGACTTGGCATTAAAAAAAAATAAAAAAAAGTAAGCCTGCCACCTTAACAAAAACTGACAGTCAATGATAAAATTCAAACTTTCAAGTTAAAAAATTTTTGGAAAATTTGTATATGCCACCTGAACTTGATAGCTTCCCGCTACTTAAATGACTTTTCTGATGAGATCAATGATGACAATATGATTTTTTGATATCCTATAAAGAAATATGCCAATGCTTAGAGGACCTATATATCTCAGTGAACCAATATCTTCCGAATGACCAATGCATGATGTTAGAACCATGCATAGCTGAAAGAAAGATCCATTCAGAATTCAAGACAGACTAGTGGATTTTAGTGCAACAGAATAAGAAATGCTTATTGATAGGGTTTCAGATTCCACATTGCAAGTAATCTTTAAGAAACTACCACATATCCAATTTTGGTGTGATATCAAAGAGAAATATCCACAATTATCTGAAGAGGCTACTAAAATACTCCTCTTTTCTGACTGCATATCTGTTATGAGGTCAAATTTTTTCATATACCTCAACCAAATTAACATAGCACTACAGATTGAATACAGAAGCATTTAAGAGAATCCAGGTGTTTTCTTAATATTAAGACATTAAAGAGATTTACAGAAATGTAAAAAATGCTGCTCTTCTAACTAAATTTGGTTCATGAAATACGGTTATCTTAATAATAATGCTATTATGTTAACATGTAATGGGTTTATTATTTTTTAGTGAATAGTTTTTAAAAATCTGTTTTAATTTCTAATATGGTAAATGTCAATAGATATAACCCATACATATAAAAGCTCTTTGAGGTGCTCAACAATTTTTAAAGTGTTAAGAGCTCTTGAGTTCAAAAAGTTTGATAATCAGTGATCCATTAGTTGTAACATTTACTGTGCAACAGGATCTCTCACCCTGCACACATACGTATATAGGAAGACGAATATATTAATATATGTCTGAGCCCCATGTCGATTCTACTGAATCAAAATTTCTGCAGGTGCCTCTATTGCTTCAATCTGATTTGGCTCTTTAATCAAAAACTATTTATGAATGCATATTTAAGACCTAACACAAAAGTTTATTTTATATTAAAGTTATTTTTTTCATTTTCTACATTATTTTATTTCTTAAAAGTACTATCATTAGTAATAATTGCTTCAATTTTTTTCTTTTGTTGTTGTAAGTGCTAATCCTTATTCATGTTATTGGTTTCCCTGCTTCTGAGCGATACTACAGAAAATGAAAAACTGTCAAACTGTATTAAAAAGCTGAAAGGGGTTTTTTTTTAGTTGTTTGTTTCACTTTTCTCTTTTGCTTCTAAATTATAATAAACTCTCTACAGTAGGTTTTACATATATAGTCTCTAAAGTATTGATTTGAAAACACTTCAACTGCCTTCAGAAAAAAATCTTGTTTATTTAGGAGGTGACTGTCAATTCAGAGGTCTTTTGTCAATTTCGAAGAGCTAACTAAGCTTCAACTTTGACAATGAAATGCTAATAAGCACTTTGAAGACTGAACTGAAGAAAACTTGAAGATGTCAGCCTGAATTTAAGTCAACTGTTAAAAGTGTAGAAGTGTGCCAACTTATCTTAAATATAATGTGTGACATATTTTGTTATATTATACATCTTAGTTACCAATATAGTTTACTAATACACAGATAAATTGTTAATCATTTAACATAGTTCAATTATAAAAATTTTAAAGAAATTTATCCAGATTTTACTCTATGTATACTGCAATTTGAAATTCACATATTAAATTACTGACAGATTTGCACATTTATATACTTTACATTATCACATAATTATAAATCCTTTATTTTTGTTATTGTTCTTGTGAAAGAAACAAGACTATCTGGATTTGTACATTTCTGTGGTACTTAAAGAAGAAAGGGTAGCACTTGACACAAGTGACCATAAGAGAACCATAGGGAAAAATATTTTGTTTCTTTTTTTATATTAAAAAGTTAAGTCATGGGTTTTCTTATTCTGTAAATTGAAATATTTTTATTCTTTTAACATTTGATAAGAATTTATTTTAAAAACTGAACATAAGAGTGTAGTTCTAGAGTGACCCATCAGAACCATGCTTCAGCTTCCGTTGGACAAGTTCCAGGATGTTTTAACTTCTTCCTTTGGAGTAATCTAATTACTCAAAATACAGTGATCCACTCAGTCTAAATACTAACAAAGTCCAATGTTCGGTCTTTATGATGACACCAAGACAGCACTTGGTGAAAAGGTCTGGTTGTCCTCTGATTTCACTTTTAAAAATAAAAGATGCACTATTAAAACATACCCCTAGAATCCCTGAATAACTCACCATAAACCTATCACCCCCAAAGATACCCATATTATTACAAAAGATTGCTATAAGCATTAAAGGAGATAATCTGGTAAAGTACCCAGTATACGTTCTGACATATAGAGGATTAATATATGTTAGCTATTTCTGTTATTATTCTTAGTTTTACAACCCTTAGTGAATTTCTATTATTATTAGTTTTACATCCCTTAGTGATGTATAATTTGGAGCTAGAAGAGACATTCAATTTCCTGAGTCTAAAGAAAATTATGTGACTGGCTCAAAGACACAATCCTAATCAGAAGCAGAGCCAACCCTAAACTTTATCTGCAATTTTCAGCCTGTTCTACCTCTTAGATGAGTAAGTTCTCAGAGGTACAGAATCTTATGTCTGAAAACCTCCTGAGGGTTAACAAAGAGAACTTATGGGTAGCAAATTGTGACAGGGACCTGAATGTCATCTATGAAAGCTGAGTCCTTTGTTTTACAACTGAGACCCAGACAAGTTATGACATGCTTAAAATGACATTATTAAGTCATAAGACAAGGATACAGGTCATCTGTACCCAATAAAAAATTTCATAGTGGTGGTGGTTGCTGCTGTTGTTGTTGTTGTGTGTGTGTGTGTGTGTGTGTGTGTGTGTGTGTGTGTGTGTCTGTTGTGTGTGTGAATGACTGGATAAATAGGAGATAACATGAGATAATTAAAGTTCCTTCTGAAATGCTTCTATTTGAGGAGTAAAGGTGGATCTTTGTGTAAAACACCTCACACACACACACACACACACAGGAATTATGAGAGAAGAGAGCATCTGAACCTGATGCTGTAGACTGTTTCGAAGCTATGACCAAACACTAGCATGTAGGACTACAGAAATTCTTTTATGGGTCTTAACATCAGTTCAAAGGTTAAAAATCCATTATTATTTAAGTATTCTGTCATAGAGAGAAAAAAATTTAGCTTAAAAGTTTAGAATATTTTTGTAAAAAACTGAAAGTGAAATATTAAAAACACTTCTTTATAATCCAATATCATTATGAATTTAAATATACGTTAAGAAATAAATTCAACCCCTTTGCAGCAACTATGGACACTACTGCCAAAGAAAAGCATCTCATACTTATTAACTAGGCAAAGGCATGGGGTGGGAGGCTTTATCTAAAAGGGGACAAAGGGAACTTACTATTCACATGGAAATAAGTGGTAATTAGAATCTTATGTCCATATGAAACCAAATAGTTCTGTTTTAAATAGTTTCAGTTAAGCTTCTCTATGCATGCTGAAGATGGAAATTATGGAAATCCTTTCCCCTCAAAATGCTTTATCAATTTAGAACTGGGTAACTCTAAAGTGTTCACAAGCTTGCTATGACTACATAGGAAACTAATGCATAACTTTTTATGTTCGACAAATTCAGAAATGTTTCTTTCAGGTAAAGGCTTTGTAGATTTTAAAAATACAGATTATTCCAAGAAAAACAATTGTATATGCTTTTAATCTATCCCCGAAATAAATGAATTTATAAACATAAATTTTTGGTTATCCTTATTCATAAAGAAATATTAATTTTTAGAGCATTAACTATTATAGAAACAAATCTTTCACTTGAAGGGAAAAAGCCATTTTGCAAGAATAAACAAAATTCTGAATTTAGAAAGTCTATTAAAATGACTCGAGTAATCCTAATTTGATTTAAGCAAAAGAAATATTTTTACTTAATTAAAAAAAAACGACTTAAGGAAAATTTGTACTAATGACATAAACAGCATGCAGGGAAAAAGAGCACTGGTTAGCAGTCAGCTAAGAGCAAGATTTCTCAGTAAAAAGAGTTCCTCTATCTTACCCCTGTTTCTTCATCATTTAACATGATGAGGATAATTTTTAAGTTTCTTTTTAATATTCTGGGTGTATAAAATTAGCTTCACAAGAAGATCTACAGTTGTCTTGCTCAGTATTGGACAGAGTAACTCAAATCAATTACTCAATAAATATTTATAGAATAAAAAATATTGGCTAAATAATTATTATATATAAATACAAATGAGTATTTGTATTTATGAGTGTTACATAGACATTTAAAATGATAAAGCAGAAATACATTTATTCACATGGAAATATTTTTTATAACCTAATAGTAAAGCAAATTACAAAGTAGTTTATATTTTGAAGAAACACATTTTCTTTCTTCTCTCTCTCTCTCTCTCTCTCACTCGCACACGCACACGCACACACACACACAACCTCTGGAAGAATAAGTAGAATGATATTATTGGTTATGTTATCCCTCAATAGTAGGATTTGGTGCGCTTTTTATATTCTTATTGTTTTTCATTCCTTTATTATTTTTGTAAGCAATAAACATGAATCACTTGTATAATAAAAATATAAAAGTTTAAAATAATCTAAGCATAGGAAGACTGGAAGGAAATCTATCAAAATGTTAACATATAGTTAGCCATCTTTGGATGGTGTGTCTATACTAATGCCCTCCTCTTTCTCTTTTATTACTTCATATTTTTTATTAAGCAAACTACACCCAGAACAGAGATCCCTTCCTGTTCAAATTATTTAGAAAGAACATGTATTTCTTTAAACTAGGAAAAAACCTCTTAAATACATTAGCCATATCAATGCATGATTTGTTTTCTAAATTTAAGAACAGTTTTAGGTAACATGATTGAACTTGTTCACAAATATCACCTATATATAATTCGCATAATGTGGTAAGTTAGTCAGTGTAGATAAAACATTTCTACAATTCTCTCCTACTTTCACACTCTGGTACTCTCCTCTTTCTACTCCCAGGGGTCCTCACCTTAAGCAACACTAGACATCCAGAATGCAGCCAACAACTATGTAGTTTCCAAAGAGGGGCACGAGAAGACGATTGTGAGCCTGAGGCTTGCTTGCTTAGAGAGCAATTCTAGATCACTGGAGAGCCTACTCTAGTCATGGTGCATTGAAGTTAGTCACTAAAATTAACATGAAAATGATTTAATTTAGTTTTAAGAAATTAGAGGGAAGTTAAGGTTCTGTTTATATTAATATTACCCCTCATTCATTCACATTCCAATAGGTTTTATGAGGCAGAAAGGAGAAAGTGATAACCATTTCCCAGGAATTTTATACAACCTATGTATGGTTCATCCATGGGAGCTTGTTACACACAAGAATGTCGTTCTTCACTCAGGACTGGGGAAAGGAGAACTATAGTCTACAGGACTCAAGTGGGTTAAATCTGCACTGTAAGGAGAGAAATCTAAGTGTCTGAATGAGCTCAATAAAGCTGAAAAGTAATTCTTTAGTGCTGTCCTACAGGGAATTATGGAATCATACCACTAAAGAATGCCTTTTCCCATTTGAATAGACTGGGAGGGAGAAGCAGAAATTGTAGTTTTTCTCATTGTTGATACCTTTCTTGTCAACTGTGACAGTAACTAACACCTGCTGTGGGAGTTATTCCAGAGAGGAATGGCAAGGGGATAGTCAGTCATTAAAGCAGAGTTGGCCACCTTCTAGCTTGCTTCTGGCTCAAGTCCAAGATCCTAACCATCAGAGAAGCTTGTCTTTCCTATCCCTAAGAATCCTCCCTCATTGTGTATGCAAATTTATTGAAGCCTTACTACAGATGAAATCGTGAACAAGCCATAATGATAGGACTGAAATTTTCGACAAGTCAAAGTGCCTCGCAATCACTATTGCACACCAATAATTCTTTTGTTGCTCTTATTTCCCTAAAAAAATATGACCTGAGAAATTTTACATCAAAAATCAGGTAAAAAAGGTAGGTATTTCAACATAATATGATGTTTTCATAATAAATGAAAAGGGAAAAGATAAAGATAAGGTGTGCTATAAAGGTGAGAAAGTAAAACATTAAATAGGATGTCGCCTGCCGTTATTGACAGCTAAAAAAATTTATTGTCCTGAAAAAAATTAAATCGGGTTGCTCTAGAAAGTGGGTGGTGATAGGATTTTCTACAAAAGGGTATGAGGGAACTTTCTGGAGAAATGAAATGTTCTATATTCTATAGTAGTTACATAGGTGTATAAATTTGTGAGAGCTCATCAAACTGTACATGCAACTGTGCATTTTACTATATGTAAATTATACCTCAACATAGTTGACATAAAAATTCTTGGAAAACGAGCCTATAAAGATATGGGCTCATTTTTAGTTTCCCCATTACATGGAAAAACAGCTTTCTCAAGAGACAGGGGACTACAGTGTTTTCTTTACTGCAAACTTGGGCAACAGCTCAAAGTCATTCTAAAGTTATTAAGCAAACTATACCCAGAACAGAGATCCCTTCCTGTTCAGTGGGCGAAAGGAAGAGAGGTGTAAATTTCTTAAGAATGTGCTAAACCATCTGCAGCTTGTATAAAAGCTTTTGCTTTTGGAGGGAAATTTTATGGTAAAGGTGACCTTTTATCAAACATTGCTCGTAAATAATTACAAGCTGCAGTAACAGACATTTTCAAGGAAAATGTTGTATAAGATGGAAAATTGAATAATGTAAATTAGGTCATCAACAAACATATAGCATTTAGTGAATTTTCACTGAATGGTGAGGAAATAGAGGATAATAGGGCTGATATATTCAAGTTACTGAACAAACCACTGTGAAAATAATGTAGCAGCACACTAAAAGGTGACATACAAACAAGGGCTAGTTAGTAGCTGTTACAGATATCTGTAATTTCATATTGAAAGAATCTAATTTTTGCAATATAACACTCAGGGCTGAAAATTTTTGACCAGTTGAAGTAACCTGAAGGAGACCCAAGGAGAGTTAAGGACTAACTTACGACAACTTGCAAAAGCAATTAAGTCTTCATAACTCAAGTAAGGAAAGGCTCAGGGCATGGCTGACTTAAAATCTCTGGGAGGTCTAAAAATTCGGGTGACTATGGCCATGCCACCCCGAACGTGCCCAATCTCGTCTGATCTCGGAAGCTAAGCAGGGTCGGGCCTGGTTAGTACTTGGATGGGAGACCACTGAGGAATACCAGGTGCTGCAGGAGCTAAATAAATAAATAAATAAATAAATAAATAAATATTCAGGTGAAGGAGAAATGAATCAAAACATAAAGGGGAAATATGATGGGCAAAAGCATAAGATAAAAAGAACAGATCCAAATCATTGAGCATGCGATCTAATGAAAAAATTTACTGAAACTGGAGAGGTGATTCTTTATAACTGTACACAAAGGTAGTTTAGGAGCAACATGGAAAAGCCAGATTATTGCTGGCAGCCTTGACTTGCTTTGGACCCCAAAATGCTGCCACCCTCCTAAAGCCACTGGAGTTGACTTCTATTTCACAGTTAAATGGATGGGGACCTTGCCACCAATGATTATTTCCTCACCAAAATGCTCAAGACTCTGAAATAGCAACTATGAAGAAATTCTAATAGCTTCCTTTTCCAACCCTCAAACCAGTAACTTAAGAGATATTTTATTTGTTTAATTGGCCCACATACAGAAATCTTCCAAAACTGCAGCTGACTTGGAAAATTACAATTTGGTCTTTCGCTGGCCTGGTTCTCTGGAGCTGAGGAACTAATATTTATCACCCATCTTCCTCTTTCCATCTGGTTTTCCCCAATGGCTCTCAATGACTAATCCTCTGTGGGTGATAAGATGGACGGACAGATGAGATTCACCCAAATAATTTCATGTCCCCACTTGAGTTTTCTTTAATCATTACAAGCACGAGATTCTCTAGTGGGTTCCAGATTATCCCAACACACAGCTGACACCCAGTAGTTCAGGGAGACGCCATTCCACCATCTTGGCTTCTTTGAACTTATCCCTGAAGAGCTGCACCTAGCTACCACACTCACAAACTATTTCATGTCACAAAGACAGTTTTTCTGTACCTCAGATGCTTTACCTGTGGTCCTCTCCCCCTCACAGGGACATTCTAATGATTCTGAGCTCTTCAAGGAAAAAATATAGAGTATCAAATCAAGTTAAATTACTATACTTTTTTCCCTCAGTCTCAGGAGTGATTTATACTAGGGCCTTGGATTTGGCTGAATTCATAAAACATACTCATTTATTTGTTTTTTTATTTAGTTAATAACTTTATATAAAACTCAAGGTGCTGAATCATAAGTGAGACAACATTGAAAGATGAAAGCCTTGAAACTGGGGTGGAATGCCAGAATGTCATATTAATTTGTGATCCATGATTCCAAAAAATTGATGTTCTTATCTACCAAAGTGTTTTCTGTGGTCCACTAAGCTATTCGCAAACTCTGATATTAGAGTAGTACAACTTAATATTTATCGAACTTCTATAATACTATACAGATGATACAGACAGCTTGCCTATCCAAGATGCCTAAGTATTAATTAAATAAGGTAGAAACAATGAAAACTTTAAAGTGTAAGGCCTTCGAGGCAAGGCTCTTAACTTGTACATCTTTTATCCCTTCCAGAGCCTAGCCTGTTTCATTACAAATATGAGGCATGCGATAAGTGCTGAATTAAATGCAATTAATTATAATAGAAAATGAGTTAGTTCATAGAGACTAAAAGAAGAAATGGGGATGATATTTCTGCAGTGCACTTAACTTGTTTAAGTTCCAACATAAGTTTTGAGTAACAAGAAGAATTTTATATAGATAGCTCATAAAGACCATTTAGAAAATAAAGTGTGAAGATATTAAGGCATAGGAAGGAGAGGGTTTACTCAGCTGGAGTAAAGGGAACAGGTAGACTTAGGAGAAATTTGAGAGACCCTCATAGGCTCAACATGTAGTGCAGATTTAATAAAAGTTCACTGACAGGCATAGAAGCGGATGACTTTACTTGTCTTACTTTCAGGGAAAGAAGAGTTAAAATATTGTCAATACTAAAATGCAAATACCACAGCAAAATAATATATTTTAGCCTTAAAAGTCATTAGCACATTATCTGGCAAAGATACATGCTTCCTGACTGGATATAATTAGAGGTATCATAGTATTATTAAAAGAGAAAGTACTTTCTTGATGATGCAATTATTATTAGCCGTTTGATGTTACCTTGTGAACTCAGAGGGCAGTTCAAGCATTGAAAAGATGGATCCTGAAGAGAAACCTGAACATGTTGTTTCTAGCAAAGGCTGGGGGAATTGTACTCAGTAAGACAGTACCCATGAATGGGCACCTGCTCGATCACTTTGATCTCAAAGAGCAATAATGAGTCCTATAACACACTATTTAGAAGGAAGATCACATTACAAAATCTCATTAATATTCATAACCACCAGTGCAATGGCATCCATAGTCCTCACCTTAGAAACTGGGGCAAATTTGAGCCCCAGGGAGCTTAAAGGCTTGCTCAAGACCCCACAGACCAATATATCCTTATTTACCAACCACGTAGGCTTTTAAAATAAAAAAACTACTTGATTTCTTATGAAGGATGTTTACAGAGGACAAATCCACTAATAGAAGTTCTGTAATGGCTGTAGTCTTCCTCATAAATTACTACATTGGCTTTTTAATGCAAATAGGTGACCCTGAGCACATCTGGCAGTTCTCTAAGAGCCTGTTCATCCTGAACAACTGATCTTAAACTTGGATAAGGCACAGTGGAAATTTGAGCATGTAAATCTGACTAGGGGCTAGAGAGATGGATGCAGATAAGGTGGGGCTAGGGAAGGAGAACAGAAGAGTACAGTTAGCGTAAGAACAAGGAAGGGGAAAAAAAAAAAGACAGGCCCAAAAGAATGGGAAAACACAAAATCAAGAAATCAACCTCAGTTTTCCGCAGATTGCTTTATGCCACCCACTCCTCTGGTATTCTTACTTTTATAATGATTAAGCTTAAGTATGGACTTTCTGCTGATTTCTGCATGAGAGTAAATGGATACAGATAACGTGGTATATATATATATATATATATATATATTTTTAGTAAAGTAAAAACATTTAGAAGAGTTGCTTTGTGAGAGACTATGACAATTAGCAGGCCAGACTACCTGTGCTCTTTTTTACTACTTCAGGGGATCTGTCGTTTATGGAGGTACCTGAAGAATTCAGTAGTTACAGCAGTTTTTGGCAGGGCCCCAATTACATTTCAACTTCAAATTTCACAAGGCTTTTCAATACGTATGCAGTCTGGAGATCCTCAAAGATGTCTTTTAAAATGGAATTTAAATGTAAAAGAAATTAATAAGACAATATACCAAGTACTGCATTCATTCCAAACTTCCAGGAAAAGAAAAAATATATATACACACAGAGACACAAATAGGTTATGTAGCTTGGCGAAGTTCCATAAAACCAACAAATTGGTTTTTCATACCCTTGCTACACAGGTCATCCTTATATGGGAGACAGGTTTGGAGCTGAGATAACTAAATCCAGAAGCAAAGAGGTCCTGGATAGATTCAGAGATCTGGCTCATAGTATAGTTTTTAAAATGCAAATTATATATTTTATTTGACTGTTTATATTATTTTTTAATTTTTTTATGGTGACATTGGTTAACGAAATCCAATAAGTTTCAGCTGTATACTTTAACAGTAAGGTATATATATATATATATATATATATATATATATATATATATATATATATATATATATCTATATAGTATTGTGTGTTCACCTCCATAATTAGATTTCTGTCATCACATATTTGACCCCCTTTACCCCATCCACCTCTCCCCTCCCCTCACCCCCTACCCTCTGTTAACCACTAGTCTATAGTCCATGTCCGTTTATATTATTAACAGTTATATGAGATGTTTTCTAAAGCATGGTTTCGATGAATTTAAAATTACATTACAATAAATGTAAAATTATCATAAAAAGTTTGTATTCAGTCATTGGTCCAGTATCTGCTGAAGCAAAAATATAATATTTACTACTTGGAAGAAGAAACTATTCAAACACAGTTCCAAGAAAAATTTTTAAAAAGTAACTAATAATAGTTGGGCTCTTGGCCAATCTGGATAATAAAATTAAGCAGTTTTAGAAGAGAAAGAAGTCTGGCTTTTCACCATGCTACAACTTTACAATTAAATATCTCAACATTTTTATGCATCTAATTGTTATTTCAAGCTGAGGAGCTACTTAAATAGTTAATGAGAAAATGGCATAGATATCATGTGGAAAAAAAATTTTCCCCCTCACAAAAGGTCACCAGATTTCCCAGGGACAACTGAGAATCTTCGGGATTCACTTCCAATGGCAAAAAGTTTCATCACCATAAAACCATCTTGCCAACCTTCCACAAAAGCTCAGATGCTCAACTTATACTTTAAGGACTGAAAACAAACAAACAAACCAAAAAAAAGGTGAAATTCTCATCCCTCAATTTTAGAACAAGGAAAGACCTTAAGAGATAATCTGGTTCAAAACTTGCCAAAGTGGGTTTCATGAAACAGTATATTCCGAAAATGTTCTGAATAGTGGCAGGCTGATTCAAATAAGTTTGGGGGCACCTTTTTTGGAGAGTCATAATGTGAATGAGGTGATTATGAAGCTGAGCACATAGAAAAGAAATAGTTAAAAAAAAAAAGTTATCAAACCTATTTAAACACAGAACTCCTTTTTTCAGTATTTATTAAAATCCTGTAAAATTAATGTTTCATAGATAACTTCTTGTCTTATATATGAAGAAACTGAAGTCCAGATAGGCTAGAGGATTATCTTAAGGACATACCATTAACTAGTGGATAAGCTAAAGACAGATCTCTCAAGACCCATGCTCTTTCTAGTATTGTGTTCTCTCTTTCCTACAACGTCTACACTCCTTGAAGTATCACAGACTATAAGAACCACGCCTTGGAGATCATCTAGTCCAAAGCCTTTCTATTAAATGTGGGGAAATACAGTCTCAGAGAAGTGAAGCAGTGTGCCCAAAGTGACACATAAAATCAACTCCTGTAGAACTAGAACCTAGCTCTTAACTTCAATACTCATATCCTTTCCACAACGGCATACTAACTCCTGCAAAGCCAATACTTTTTCCTCTGAGGAAAAGGAGTCATGGATAAGAGGAGTTTAAAGCTATTTAGGACCCAGTAAAATATTTATTGAACCATACTTGTGTCAATAGGTATTTTAGATCAGTTCAACATGGTTGTCTTTACTTACAAATGTCATCCACTGTGACAGGGAATCAATGTTTCAAGCTGTTGAACAGGTCATCATCCCTGTCCTGTTGGATGACACCTGTAAATAAAATAAATCTATTTTTGAGTAAATAGATTTTAAGCCAACTAGATTTAAGATGCATGCAATTTAAAGCAAAGAGTAATTTTTTAAATGATTCTTAATTGTATACTGCTGGAGAGAGAGATTTTCCAGCACCTGCTATTTCACTCTATGTAGCTATCACTGGCCATCAGCACAAGAGAATTCAGATAATAATGTGACAAGTAATGCTGCCAGAACACACAGAATCATGGATACTAGAGCTGTAAGGGTCCTCTAGGTATTTTCTACCTCAGACTTTTGCTCCTGTGAACATTATTTTCACTTTGTAGGATGCACCACCAAGGTTCTGGGAAGTTAAATGACTGAATGTTAAGTAGCTAAGTGTCATTAGCTCAAGTTCCATGAAGATGAAAGGTCAAAGTTATCACTAGGCTGGTCAACTCTGAAAGACTCACATGTACACATTTTTTAAATATTTCACAAATGTTGACTTAGAATATTCAAGCACATCTGCATAAGATGTAATATCAGTATTAGATATTAAAATGTAAGCAATACTGAAAAATGCCATGAATGAAAACCTAAAGTGAGCAAATGGGAACTAGAGAGTGAAAATAACATTAAAATACAGCATGCATTTAGGATTTTAAATCCTGGTCACTTCCAAAAAAGATCTATGGTTCCAAACAAATATGAGTATGTGAAAAGCCATTTTCTACAAATTTTCTACAGTCTATAACTTAAGATGCTGGTTTCTCTGTAGCCATGAAATGCTATTCTAAGTAAGACCTGCCAGAAACTAAAATTTGGACCGAATAATGAACATTAAAATTTCCAGTCTGTACCCAAATACTCCAAAACAACTTGAATGCATCTTAGGATGCTGCCTTAAAGTAATATGGCTGTCATGATAACATTATTTCCAAACTCACAGAGTGCTTCTTATGCGCCAAGCACTGTTTGATTATTTTATACATATTATCTCAATCTTCCTGACAACTTGATTATTATTATAATTTTTCATATAAGAACATCAAAGCACAGAGAAATTAATTAACTTGCTGAGGGTCGCTTAGCTGGTGAAACAGAAAAATCTGCACACAAATC
Organism: Pteropus vampyrus; assembly: GCF_000151845.1. Lineage (NCBI taxonomy): Eukaryota > Metazoa > Chordata > Mammalia > Chiroptera > Pteropodidae > Pteropus > Pteropus vampyrus. The sequence goes on along the minus strand of NW_011888783.1, from coordinate 15,477,864 downwards.
TATTTGGTGTCAGAATTCAAGCTCAAACCACTACACAGTACTGCATTTCTTTAAGAGAGCAACTGAAGATTCTCAAAAATATAAGAATAAATTAACACAATTTCGATAAAAACACATAAAATCCCCCCAACTAAATTTCACTCAGTATAAAACATGAAGAAATTCACTCTTTTTCTTGGGGGTGAGCAGATGATGGACAATTTTCAAAGTAAATTAATCTTAATGGCAAGGAATTAAAACTTCTGATGTTAACTTTAAATATATTACAACTAAAATATGACAAATATAAACTTAAATTGTCTTTTATAATTAAAGAAAAGTAAATTTTCCTGATTTGATTACTTCCTAAAAGTCCATAAAGAGATAAATCCTCCTTTTACTAAAGACTGATTCTCAAAATATTATAATAGTTATTGATAGACTGAATTTAATCATGTATATTTAAAAATAGGGATGTATGTCATTGTGCTAAAGAACAGAACTATTTATAAGGGTAATTATCTTTAAGGGAGACAAAAAAGTAATTTCGATAGATAACGTGACTCCTCAATCTCTTATGTAATCGAGCTCTTTTCTTGACCATAAGTTATGCTTCTGAACAAAACCCCTGCACTTTTTTACTAGGGCGTTTTTCCAACATATTTTTAAAACTGTGAAACTGATAAGATAGGAAATAATTAGGAGTATAAAAACATACCTGACATATTTTAACTAAACAAGAATTATATATAAGCAAAACCCAGCACCACAGAAACTAGACATTAAAGAAAACACATGTTCTTTTCAAAGTACTGTGAAAAAGTCAATCTCTTCTGGCAATGACTTTTTTTTTATAAGGATCCCAAACAGAAGAAGATAAAGTGTGGTTTTATGGTAGCTTACCCTTTTCTCTGATACCCCATCCTGGCCTGTAGAATCTTTCTCATCATGTGTCTCTTTCAGGACTGGCATATGTTTTTGGTATGCTGGCTCTCTGTTTAAGGTTGTGTATCCTATGTGCTCATAAATTGGGTTTATCGTCATCTTGGCAATGTATTCTGCTGCCTTGGTTTCAATATAGAGAGTAATCAATCCATCAGTCACCAGATCGTGGATGGACTCAAAGCGCTTCTCCCCAACAAAGTGCTTTCCATCGTAGTAGAGCCTGAAGTTTCTGGTCTGACTTCCAAATCTGCCTCAATGAAATGGGAAAGATGTTTGTAAGAAAAGTAAGCAAGTGATTTCTTTCTGGAAAATAAAAAACTATCTCTTTGTTTGTGTGTCTTCTTTGTTAAATAAACTGTGGCTAATCTCTATGAAATCATCAAGAATATAGAAAATTAAACTTTTGAACACAAAGAGTAAATTTGCAATAACTAAGGATAATTAGCCAAAAACATGACTCCTCTAGCAGGAAAAATTTGTTCTTATTTATCTTGTAAGGCACTTCATTATGCCTGTAGGAAAAATAGGAGAAAATAAACCTCATATCCTATTAGAATACATGCTATACTCAATTGGTCAACTCCATAATATATGAAATTTCTATATTAACATATTCTCTTCAAGTTCATCAATAAAAATATTCAATGCACCTTAGATCTCAGCATTCATGTCTTTTAATGGGAAAATTCCATTTAGGGCTCAGCTGAGCATGATGCCAGCAAGCACTTAAAGTAGAGCTGATACGAATACATAAAATCAACTCCTGTAGAACTAGAACCTAGCTCTTAACTTCAATACTCATATCCTTTCCACAACGGCATACTAACTCCTGCAAAGCCAATACTTTTTCCTCTGAGGAAAAGGAGTCATGGATAAGAGGAGTTTAAAGCTATTTAGGACCCAGTAAAATATTTATTGAACCATACTTGTGTCAATAGGTATTTTAGATCAGTTCAACATGGTTGTCTTTACTTACAAATGTCATCCACTGTGACAGGGAATCAATGTTTCAAGCTGTTGAACAGGTCATCATCCCTGTCCTGTTGGATGACACCTGTAAATAAAATAAATCTATTTTTGAGTAAATAGATTTTAAGCCAACTAGATTTAAGATGCATGCAATTTAAAGCAAAGAGTAATTTTTTAAATGATTCTTAATTGTATACTGCTGGAGAGAGAGATTTTCCAGCACCTGCTATTTCACTCTATGTAGCTATCACTGGCCATCAGCACAAGAGAATTCAGATAATAATGTGACAAGTAATGCTGCCAGAACACACAGAATCATGGATACTAGAGCTGTAAGGGTCCTCTAGGTATTTTCTACCTCAGACTTTTGCTCCTGTGAACATTATTTTCACTTTGTAGGATGCACCACCAAGGTTCTGGGAAGTTAAATGACTGAATGTTAAGTAGCTAAGTGTCATTAGCTCAAGTTCCATGAAGATGAAAGGTCAAAGTTATCACTAGGCTGGTCAACTCTGAAAGACTCACATGTACACATTTTTTAAATATTTCACAAATGTTGACTTAGAATATTCAAGCACATCTGCATAAGATGTAATATCAGTATTAGATATTAAAATGTAAGCAATACTGAAAAATGCCATGAATGAAAACCTAAAGTGAGCAAATGGGAACTAGAGAGTGAAAATAACATTAAAATACAGCATGCATTTAGGATTTTAAATCCTGGTCACTTCCAAAAAAGATCTATGGTTCCAAACAAATATGAGTATGTGAAAAGCCATTTTCTACAAATTTTCTACAGTCTATAACTTAAGATGCTGGTTTCTCTGTAGCCATGAAATGCTATTCTAAGTAAGACCTGCCAGAAACTAAAATTTGGACCGAATAATGAACATTAAAATTTCCAGTCTGTACCCAAATACTCCAAAACAACTTGAATGCATCTTAGGATGCTGCCTTAAAGTAATATGGCTGTCATGATAACATTATTTCCAAACTCACAGAGTGCTTCTTATGCGCCAAGCACTGTTTGATTATTTTATACATATTATCTCAATCTTCCTGACAACTTGATTATTATTATAATTTTTCATATAAGAACATCAAAGCACAGAGAAATTAATTAACTTGCTGAGGGTCGCTTAGCTGGTGAAACAGAAAAATCTGCACACAAATCTATTTGGTGTCAGAATTCAAGCTCAAACCACTACACAGTACTGCATTTCTTTAAGAGAGCAACTGAAGATTCTCAAAAATATAAGAATAAATTAACACAATTTCGATAAAAACACATAAAATCCCCCCAACTAAATTTCACTCAGTATAAAACATGAAGAAATTCACTCTTTTTCTTGGGGGTGAGCAGATGATGGACAATTTTCAAAGTAAATTAATCTTAATGGCAAGGAATTAAAACTTCTGATGTTAACTTTAAATATATTACAACTAAAATATGACAAATATAAACTTAAATTGTCTTTTATAATTAAAGAAAAGTAAATTTTCCTGATTTGATTACTTCCTAAAAGTCCATAAAGAGATAAATCCTCCTTTTACTAAAGACTGATTCTCAAAATATTATAATAGTTATTGATAGACTGAATTTAATCATGTATATTTAAAAATAGGGATGTATGTCATTGTGCTAAAGAACAGAACTATTTATAAGGGTAATTATCTTTAAGGGAGACAAAAAAGTAATTTCGATAGATAACGTGACTCCTCAATCTCTTATGTAATTGAGCTCTTTTCTTGACCATAAGTTATGCTTCTGAACAAAACCCCTGCACTTTTTTACTAGGGCGTTTTTCCAACATATTTTTAAAACTGTGAAACTGATAAGATAGGAAATAATTAGGAGTATAAAAACATACCTGACATATTTTAACTAAACAAGAATTAGATATAAGCAAAACCCAGCACCACAGAAACTAGACATTAAAGAAAACACATGTTCTTTTCAAAGTACTGTGAAAAAGTCAATCTCTTCTGGCAATGACTTTTTTTTTATAAGGATCCCAAACAGAAGAAGATAAAGTGTGGTTTTATGGTAGCTTACCCTTTTCTCTGATACCCCATCCTGGCCTGTAGAATCTTTCTCATCATGTGTCTCTTTCAGGACTGGCATATGTTTTTGGTATGCTGGCTCTCTGTTTAAGGTTGTGTATCCTATGTGCTCATAAATTGGGTTTATCGTCATCTTGGCAATGTATTCTGCTGCCTTGGTTTCAATATAGAGAGTAATCAATCCATCAGTCACCAGATCGTGGATGGACTCAAAGCGCTTCTCCCCAACAAAGTGCTTTCCATCGTAGTAGAGCCTGAAGTTTCTGGTCTGACTTCCAAATCTGCCTCAATGAAATGGGAAAGATGTTTGTAAGAAAAGTAAGCAAGTGATTTCTTTCTGGAAAATAAAAAACTATCTCTTTGTTTGTGTGTCTTCTTTGTTAAATAAACTGTGGCTAATCTCTATGAAATCATCAAGAATATAGAAAATTAAACTTTTGAACACAAAGAGTAAATTTGCAATAACTAAGGATAATTAGCCAAAAACATGACTCCTCTAGCAGGAAAAATTTGTTCTTATTTATCTTGTAAGGCACTTCATTATGCCTGTAGGAAAAATAGGAGAAAATAAACCTCATATCCTATTAGAATACATGCTATACTCAATTGGTCAACTCCATAATATATGAAATTTCTATATTAACATATTCTCTTCAAGTTCATCAATAAAAATATTCAATGCACCTTAGATCTCAGCATTCATGTCTTTTAATGGGAAAATTCCATTTAGGGCTCAGCTGAGCATGATGCCAGCAAGCACTTAAAGTAGAGCTGATACGAATCTGGGCAAGAAATGTTTGCTATATA
>NW_011888783.1:15445126-15473047 GCF_000151845.1 Pteropus vampyrus | reverse complement strand
TTCTGGAAAATAAAAAACTATCTCTTTGTTTGTGTGTCTTCTTTGTTAAATAAACTGTGGCTAATCTCTATGAAATCATCAAGAATATAGAAAATTAAACTTTTGAACACAAAGAGTAAATTTGCAATAACTAAGGATAATTAGCCAAAAACATGACTCCTCTAGCAGGAAAAATTTGTTCTTATTTATCTTGTAAGGCACTTCATTATGCCTGTAGGAAAAATAGGAGAAAATAAACCTCATATCCTATTAGAATACATGCTATACTCAATTGGTCAACTCCATAATATATGAAATTTCTATATTAACATATTCTCTTCAAGTTCATCAATAAAAATATTCAATGCACCTTAGATCTCAGCATTCATGTCTTTTAATGGGAAAATTCCATTTAGGGCTCAGCTGAGCATGATGCCAGCAAGCACTTAAAGTAGAGCTGATACGAATCTGGGCAAGAAATGTTTGCTATATATTATATGTGTGTGTGTGTGTGTGTGTGTGTGTGTGTGTGTGTGTAAATATATACATACACACATATATATGGCATATCTATATGGCATATAAGTCATTAACTATTGGACTTTTGAGTCATGTTTTGGACAACTTTAAAATCTGAGGAAGAGTGGATTAATTTTATGACAATTTCAGTATTTCACTTCCTGCAGCAAACTTCCGAAGTGACTCCAAGTTGGCATGACTAGCATCAGTGTCCTTGCAAGAAGACAAAGGCAAGAACATGCACTGACTTTAATGAATGCTGATGCCAAAAGGCACCAAGGACTAGCATCATGGGTCTCCCAAGAGTATCCCTGAGTGAGCCTAATTAAAAACTAAATAAATTTGAAAGGATATATTTAATTTCATTGTTAAAAATACACAGAACAGAGATGAACTAAAATACTAAAATGATACTCTACTTAATACTAAAACAAAGTGTTTAAATAGAACTTCGAACTCATGCAAAATATTATTCTGTTATAGTTTTTATTCCCGAAGGACAGGAGTGAGAAATTTTTTAAGATTTTACTTTTAATGTGTATTTAAAAATGGAAATAAAATAATTTTTTATAATGGCCTGAAGTATCTGTTTCTGCAGTTCAAATCAGACCTTAATAATTATTTAATCTAGAACTCAATTTTCTATCCATGTTGGTCCTTCCTCTAAAATGAAATTTATTCACCTTTTGATTCTTTAAAAGCAATTAAATTTGATTTACACACAAGTGAATGATCCATATAATTCCACTTTCCAATTCTCCATTTTTCTCTAATGTTAAAGACATATTTCTCCTAAGCAAAATTTCAATATAATGTAAATCCAAAAAATTGGAAGGTAAAGTTTCTACACCAAAATTAAATATAAAAGTTCATTTTTCAGTTTGACATACTACTTTATTATTTCTCTCTGCTAATGTACATTATCTGTTATTGAGAAACATTGAAAGCCATGTTATAATTTTTATTAGGTTCTCACAATAAACACTCATAGCATTGTTTAACATTAAGTCCTTTCATATTTCGGTTGCATTCAGTGGCATGTCAATGAGGGATAAGACCATTTTACTCATGTAGGAACTTATGATTTTAGAGTGGGCACTCCACAGTCAGTCTGGCACTTAAAGACCATACAAGCAATGGTGGCAGGCATTTGTCACTCACTTGTCTTCTGAAATCTGAAAGGTATGGGAACAAAGGGTGGAAGGGAAGATGGCTGAACTGGCCTCACTTGGTTGGGATGGTTAGATTGAAAGTGTAGAAGTCTAGGGTTAGACTTCATGGCGGTTTATAATGGGGCTGTTTCATATCCATCTAAGGACAGGATTTCCTGGCTAGCTCCAGGTTTTTGGGTGAAAAAAATTAAGTTTGTCCTTTCTCTTCCTCACAGTGACTTCAAGGGACCCTACACACAATTCCCCATTCCTCCTCAGCTTGCACCTCAGCTCTGGCTTCCAGACCAATCCAACTTCCGGTCTTAAGAAAGTTAACCAGATAACTAAATAAAACTCATAATATGGGTTGATTAACACTTAACCTCAAAGGGCAAGAATATGAATTTCCATTTTGGAATTATCATATTTTTTTTTTTTTAAGAAAAATTGCATTACTTTTACTAAATGAATTGTACTCTTTCTTTGCCTACTCTGTACTGTCCTCTCTTTCACTGTGGAAGTTACATAAAGAATAGGTTCATAGTACAGACCAACAGAGAGTTCTCCCTTCTCTTGATCTGAAAGACATGACAGAAAATCTTTAAGCAACATGGTGAATGGATGTGTCTATTCTACAAAAAAGAGCCATAAAAGGGAGATGCCAAATCTAAGCAAAGAAAGAATCCTTCCTTATAAAAGTTTACCACTCACAGATTGTCATTTATTTGACAAACATTTAACAAGATATCCAAGAACTATATTAAATATTATATTGTTCATAATAAAGTTTCTGTATCCTTGATAACCTTAATGGGAAATAGACAAACATAAAAACTAGTCTATACAAAGAAAGGATGAAATGTTGAATTTAAAAAAGTTCATTTTTAGATCAATTTCTAAAAAAAAATGATTATAAAAATATGTATAACCCTGTTCTAATACAGAAAGTTAGATTTCTATAATACAATGATTCATAAAATCAAGTGAATCCACTATCTCCCTCATGCTATGTGAACAAAGAAACTCACAGCTTAATAACATCTCAGAGCATACAGATTTAAGCTTACATAAGATCTCAGAGCTGCTGCTTTTATCCAAATACAAAAGCACCCTTGCAGTCTTGAAAGAGGGTTTGGCCAGGGGCAGGCAGGTCCTGGGTCCTATGTGTTTAATAGAAAACCTTAGGCTTTGGCATCAGACAGATTAATTTTAAATCCTAGATCTGCCACGTCTTAGCTGGGTGATTTGGGGAAAATCATTCTTCAGAGTCTGCATCTAGAAAACAGAAATAACATCACCCTACCCCACATGGTTGTGAGGATTTTATAAGAATATTTAAAGTCAAAGCTAAGTATATAGTAGGTTCAATGAATGGCAGTTCCTTTTCTCCTTCTCTGCTAGCTTATGCCTCTGCAAAGAATGACAGAATGAGTTATCAATAGAGTAAAACAGAAAAGATATTCAATAAATATGCACCAAAGGGGGTCGAATAAATAACTAGTAACAATGGTTTTATAGGAACATCTCTGCACTGGTTGATTTTACGGTCAAAAAAAGGCGAGGAGCTCTTTGTGAATTTTTCTTCTGGATGTGCCTGAGTAAGTGCATGCTACTTGGTTAAACAGAGTGGGACTACAACGGAGTACAAAGAGGAGAGGAGAGAAGCAAAAAAAGCTTTCCCACTGTGCCTTGGGAGTTAGGTCTCTGAATTCAAAGGAGAAAGGTCAGTAAATAGAAACATACTGAAAACAGGACATGTTAAATGGACCTAGTGAAACTGCTAAACTCTAGACTGTGAAGTACTGATTTAATAAAAACTGTTAAGGCTAAACCATTTCTCTCCATTTTTATAGGAAAATTTTCTTTTCATATTTTCTTATATTTATTATCTGCCTCTGCTTTTGCTCTTTAATAGCTGTCCATTCTTAGGCAAACATGTTTGAAACTGTACAGGCCCAGCTCTCACCTAGATAGAGTTCAAGAGGATGAAAACTCATTTTGTCCAAAATGATACTGTAGTTAACAAATAGAAAAGACTAGGATAATCTGCTTTGAACTGCTACTGTTGTACATAATTACCACTTTCTATAAAGAATGTCTTTTCTCCAGTGATTCTAGGTTTTAGTTTTCATGTTTTAAAAAACTGTTTAATGCTGTGCCCAGTTGCATTCAGATGAATTCTGAAATACATAATTTTAGCATCTAGCTTTAAAAAGTAAACAAAACCCTAATACCAACCTTTCTATTTTTTAGCAAGTAAATCATAAAAAATTCTAGAGGTACAAAGTGATGAAAATATGTATAAAAAATAGCCTTTATGATTTTATTTTACTTCTTCTAAAACCAAGAATTAGTTCTGATTTGGGCCAAAATATTTGGAAATCTCTCTTCAAAGAAAAGCTCCAAGCTAACAAATGTTTTCTGTTAACAAACAGAAGACAAAGCATATACAACACACTTGTCTAAGTTAACAATAAAATGTTAGAACTATTTCCAGAAACCAACATACAAAAATAATTTCATGTATAATAAACATATATTTATGTATTGTTTATCAGAGTAAAAGAAGCTAATCTAATGATGAAATACAACTATCTCATAAATTCATCTAATCATAAACATATCCTTGGAAGAAAGGTTAAAACTGAGACAAGAATATGATGAGGCATTCACTTAAATACTAAAAAATGAATTTAGATGGATTAACTAAAAAAGACTAAGAAGAGAGAACATAGTTGTATATAATTTACAATATGAATGTTTTTTACATCTAAAATTGTTATTACGATACTATTCTTGTCTACCTTGCTATATAATTTTGGATGGTAAAATGGGCAGAAGTATTAAAATATGTAAACTCATGATATTCCCTTGGCAAAATAAATCACTTCAGGACAGAAGCAAACCAATGTGCCTAAATAAACCTCCAAAAGTAGCACCAGACAGGCCTGGAAGGTGGAACTGATATAGAAGGATTAGTTGAAGGTCTGTTTAAGAAGGAGTTAGATATCTCCCCCACCCTCCCCAATCCTGTCCCCAGTGCCACCCACCCCTTCCCCACTCTGGTGGAAGACTTAAGTTCTGTTTTCTAGATAGGATCAAACAAGGAGATTTTGAACTGAGGAACACCAGACAGTGCTGAAGCAGAGGTACCATCCTGAAAACTAGATGAAGATTTAAGACTGAAGATTTAAGATGAAGATTTAAAACATTGCTGAAGATTTAAGACTTCTCTCTCACTTCACCACCAGGTTCCAGAAAGCTTGTACCTTTCCTGATAAGGGGTGGAAGATTTTCCCCTGGGAAATACAATCAGTTTAATTGAAAGACTTAAGAATAGAGACATTACCCTATAACTGGCAGACTTCTCTCAAGCTCTCAAAAGTACTAGTCAGCTTTTTAGTGCCAAATGAATTTTAATATGAGCGATTAGCCAAGGACCACTTGATATCTAAGGAAAACCTACCTCATGAAGGACAAAGACAAATAAAAAGAATCAAAGCAAGCTGAAGGAAACAAACCATGTATGGAGATTAAAAAAGTTAATCATCAATATGCTCACCAGAACAAAAATAAAACGTTTCCTATTTCTATTCTTAAATGGGATTTAGCCAAGAACATTAGGATGCTATAAAAGACATAAATATATACTTTTTGAAAGTAGAAAAAAGGAAATGTAGCATAATGAAAATCTTAAAAGAAATGAAAGATAAAGTTCAGAAAATATTTTGTAAAAAGACAAAAAATAAGAGAGAAAAAAACAAGATAGATAATCAATCCAGGAAGTCCAATATCTAATATAACAGGAGTTCTGGAAAGAGAAAACAGAAGAAATAGAAGGGTAAGAAATCAGAGATAATTCAAGAAAATGTATCATCGTTGAAGAACACAAGTTTACAAAATAAACAAATAAGCCCACCCCAAAAGGGTAAACATGAATAGGTGCCGGAAAAGTAGTCCAGTAAATGCAAATTTAATTCTCAAAATTGCAAAATTTAACAAGTTTGACAATACCAAGCACCAGCAAGAATACAGAATAGCTAATATAACCAACACCTAGTGTACTGTTTAATGAAGAAGTTTTATATTATCCAGTAAAATTGAATAAATGCATACTCTATGACCCAGAAATCCTGGCTAATATCCCAGTGTGAATGATTATGTGTATTAGGACACACACACATACCCCCACACATAGACCAAGCAGCAATGTTCAAAATGTATAAACCTAGAAACCACATAAATTCCAGGTAAAATTTTAAAAAAATTGTGGTATACATACTATGATGTTTAATTTTATACGTCAATTTGGAGGGTGTTTTCAAATGAGATTAACATTTAAATCAGTGAACTCTTGGTAAAGCAGACTGCTCTCCATAATTGGGTGGGCCTCATCCAATCAACTGAAGGCCCGAATAGAACAAAAAGACTGGCCTCACTGAGCAAGAGGGAATTCTCTAGCAGACTGCATTTGGGCTTTATACGCACTGTCAGTTCTCCTTGGTCTCAACTATTCACACTACAGATTTGGACTTGCCAACCTCCATAAACATATGACCCAACTGCTTATAATAAATCTCTTTGAACACACACACACACACACCCACACACCCTATTGAGAACCTTAATACAATGAAATACTATACAGTAAGGGAAACAGATACATTCAACTACATGGATGAAATTTTGAAATGTTGGGGAAAAAGAACAAGTTACAAAAGAATACAATGTAGTTCAATTACATAAAGTCCAAAGGCAGGCAAAATTCAGCTGCATTATATAGGGATGTATATGTGGATGGTAAGACTATAAAGAAAAGCATGAAAAAGATAACTATAAAGTGAGTATCGTGGTCAACTACAATGTAGAAAGTAGAGACAATAAGAAAGGGAAACATGGGGAATTTCTAAACTACCATTAATACATCTTGATGTGGTTGGGAATATGTAGGTTTACATGCATTTAAATATAATCGACTTTTAAAATGTACATGTAAGTTTTATATGCTTTGCTGTATGTTTTATTGCACAATAAATTTGTTTTAAAAAAATGAAAGCAAAGAACATAGCATCCAAAGGACAGTCAAAGATCTTAGCCTGGAAGTAAAAGCAATCAAAAACAGAATCCCTATGTGTTTAAACTAGAGAACTTAAGAATATAAATTTGTTTTTAAAAAAAACAAAAATAAATTAGGTAATGTTTGTTGGAAATCCAGGCCCCCAGTCCCACCTCAGCCTTTCAGGTTCAGAATCTGCACTGTTAACAGGATCTTGAGGTGATTCCTATGCAGTTTCAAGTTTGAGGAACACCTGTCTTATCCAAATCCCCTCACATTGAAGATGCAGCAACTGAGAGGTTCAAATTCCTAAACAATAAAATAGGCAGGCTAATAAAAACAAACCAAAAACTCCAAACAAAACAAAATAAAAAATCCCAATCCATTGTTGAAAGTAAAGGGGTTCTTTTTCTTCACTGCTAAGGACTGCTTTCTAGTCTCTCCCTGGAAGGCCTCCTAGCCCAACATGAGTTCATGTATACTGTTCTCCCAGGCATCTCTAAGCACTCTCAAATCAACAGGTCCCCAAACAAACTTATCAATCCTCTCCTTCCTTCTTCTCCTTCAGAAAACCACTCTTCCAATATCCCTTAATATTACCACTGCCCACAGTCTACCCTGCCAAAACTTTCACAATTTGAGATTCATCAATCTCCCTCTACAATTAAACTTTTATTTACTGATTAATCTATTTAAATCCACATAAGCTCCACCCATTCTGCTTACAGCCACCAGAGTTTATTCCAAGAGAGAGCCTATCACATCATTTCCCTCTTGAGAATTGTTAATGGTTTATTATATCTATAAGAAAAAGTCCAAACACTTTAGCAAGCCCTGAGTTCTTAAGAATCAGTTATTAGTTTCACTTTTAAAAGCACCAGAGACTGGTAGAGTGCTTGGTACTTATTAGGCCCTAAGTAAATGGCTGTTGAACAGAATTAGTAGACTTCATTAATACTTTCCCCTACGTTAGCCAGTTATATGTAACAATAAAAAAGTATTCTAAAAAATACATGTGAGTAACACAGAACTGCCAAAATTAAGCAGATTACTAGTGTTTTGTTGGGTATAATTAAAAAGAAGTGATAATTATTATGATATAGTATTTGTCATTTACTGAGCTATTATACTCTTTGTGTGATGATCTGTATAACATGAAACTGCTCTCCATATTGATGACTCGGAATAAATAAATGAAAAACAACTTTTCTGATGTAGTGAGCCAATTACAATAACTTCTGCTACCCTCCATTTTCATTAAATCAGACAAATATTAAGTACTATGTCCAGTCAATAAATAAATGTATATATTTACTAAAAGAAAGTATTGTACATGCATTATAATCTTTCTAAAAACAGGACAGGTCCAGAAATGATCAATATGTTTATATAATTAATAGTAGATTTGGCTTATTCAAGAATTGGTGATCAATCCCACTAAAAGCTTACCACAATCTTATTTTCATGGGTCTACTACTTCAAGATAAAAAGCCACACTGAAGTCTACAAAAGCATGGAGCATATATGCGTGTGAGTCCTTGTAGAGTTCTATACATCTATGTAAGTGTGTGTGTGTGTGTGTGTGTGTGTACTATAAGCACAAAGTCACATTTCATATACACGTTTTCCAGATTCCTACTAATTCCTTTAAATGACAAAATGGTTTTATTCAATCATTTCTTTGTAAACTACAATTTTAAGAATCCTATACAAACTACAATTTCAACCTGAAGATACAGGTTCATTATCATGAACATACTACTACTAAAATTTTAGTGTTTGAATACAAATATCTCAGAGGCTATTAGAGTGTATTGAGTTGCTTTTTCTTTGATCTACACTGCCTTCAATTATTGAACTTATAGTTTTTGAATTTAGTTTTATATTTTTAAAATCCTCTTTGCAGGTTAATATCTGTGTTTACCATGTAATTTTTCTACTTTTAATCTGCTGTAAGCTTGGAAAAAAGACGAAAGGATTAACATTTTACAGAGAACTGTATTAAATAGATTCTAATGGGGATTACTGAGTATTCCTTTGCAATAAACACATGGGTTCTGTGGCGGCTTTTTAGCCATTCAATGGCATTTAGTACTTATGTTCAGCCTCTCGGCCATAGTTTGGACACCAGGGTTGCCAACATTGTGACCTCCAGAAAAGTAGGATGCTTCTGTAGCTGAGCAGAGGCAGGTCTAAATCTTGTTAAGTCTACACCTTTAAGTTTATTAACCTTGTGATCATTAATAAGCAAATTACTGAATAAGTTGCATCATAAAAATGACTCACTTTAAAAAATCAATTTAGTAGGGTATAAGTTATATATAACAAACTGCATCCATTTAAAGTGCACAACTCAATGAATTCTAACAGAAAATATTATCACAGTCAAGATTCAGGACATTTCCAACACCCCCCGAAGTGTCCTTACGTCCTTTCGAAGCCTATCCCTCTGTCCTTCATCCTATCAAAACATTTACCTGCTTTCTGTCACTACAATTTTCTACCTTTTATGTGCATGAAATCATACAAAACATGTTCTTTTGTGTTTGGATGTCTCAGATTCTAACATAAAATTTTACTTTAAACTGATGGATACTGTTCTCATCAAATTTTAAATACAACCAGACCAGGATTTCAGACTATGGAAAAGCAATAAACCAAATTTGTAACTGCTGCTTTGTTTCTGGGGTTGTTCTTAAATAGCCTCTTGTCTCTAATGAAGATGTTAGAGATTAGCTATAATCAACCTGTTAGCTGGAAAAAAAAAATTATCAAAAGCCATGCTTGCCATGTGTTGACTTTTAATGGCTAATAGGTAAAGGCTTAAATGTAATACACAATATATCTGTGTACATTCATTTTAATACTATTTAATATTTTTTGTTATATGCTAGGCACTAAGCATGCATTATCCCAAATAATCCTTTTAATGTGTATAAGGTATTATTATTAGGTCTTCATTTTATAGATAAGGAAACTGAGATTTAGGGAGATAAGTAATTTGCTCAAAGTCATACAGAAAATGCTGGAATCAGAGTATAAATTCAAGACTATCTGACTGCAAAGCCATGTTCTGAACCACTGACCATATATACTGATTTAAAACCACAGGGCCAAAAACGTCATCAAAAGCTCAATAATTGGGTTAGGAATCATTTTGAGCAACACAGCAAAGGAATCATGAATATCTGTCTATTTAAGAGATCCTTAGGTAACAGCAATAAATAGATTTTAAAAACTGGCTTTCTTTTAGTTCCTTATTTATAAAAAGAACTGTATCACAGTAAAGTATTCTAAGACAATTACCTAATGCAATTTATTAAATAAGCCCAGTACATGCCAAGCACTGCTTAAGGTTCAAGGAAACAAATATGAGTACGACTTAGTTAATGCCCAAGAGCAGAGATCCCCAAACCCCGGGCTATAGACCAGTACCCGTCCGTGGCCTGTTAGGAACCAGGCAACACAGCAGAAAGGTGAGTGGCAGGCAAGCTAGCAAAGCTTCATCTGTATTTTCAGCCACTCCCCAGCACTAGCATCACTGCCTCAGCTCTGCCTCATATCATCAGGCATTAGATTCTCATAGAAGCACTGGTCCCCGGTGCCAAACAATTACGGACTGCTGCCCTAGAGGACCTCTACTTATTTGTAAAAATAGAGATACATGCAATAATAGATTATTACTATAGGTGGTACCTTGTTCCTAGGTATGCTCAGGGAACATATGAAGATCTTTTCAGGAAATAATAACCATGTGATCAATACCAGGCATAAATGTATTCAGTAGAGACTCAAATATAATCTTGAACATTAGGTACTGTCCCTGAAAATAAAAATACCTGAATCATAAACAGATTTCTAAGTGAACCTAAAAACCTGGCAGCAAACATCTATTGCAACCCTTAGGAAAAATTTGGAAAGACCTAGCAGGAAGAGTTAATCTGTAGTTTAGAGAATGACCACAACTGAAAGCAGAAGCAGAGCCAAAAGCTAAAACAATTGTTTGAAACAAGCAGATGGAGAGCAGGAGGGAGGAACACTCACTTAGAACAAAGACAAGAGCTACAGGGCAACTGTTTTAGCTTGTGGATAACATGATATATTCATAAGAGAGATCTTTCTACTAGACCCAGGAAAGACAGGACAATTTAAGGAGGGCTAGGTGGGAAGACAAACCAGAAGAAACATTCAGTATATCTGATAAGGGTCATGTGTATAAAAAATATATGAGAGCAAGATGGAAGAATAGCAAGTCCCAGCCCCTGTTCCCCCAACAAAGGCACCAAATTAACAACAATGTATGGACTAAAATCCTTTTACAAGAACCCCAGAAACCATTTAAGAAATGGCAGTACCCAAGGAAAGCGCGAAGTCAAGAACTGTGAAACAGGTGAGAAGAACTGTTTTATTTTATCCACAACTGCCCCTTCCTCAAGTCAGCACAAGTCGGCTTGGCTTATGGCTTCTCTCTTGGTGTTGAGGGGTCGGGGGAGAATGGTGGGACATGTGTCAAACATTCTGGCTTTTCAGAGGGCTGCACAAGAACTGGTTACTGTCTTGCCTGATTCAGAATGCTAATGAAACTGGCATATTTGGATGCTGGGGGTGGGGGGTAGCAGTGGGACAGAGTGCTGAAAGCAAGGGAGAGCAGGAACAGCTTGCTGCAGTATCTGAAGCTTGCTCCCGTAGGACCAGAGAACCTGCAGTCCCACAGACACCAGAAAGTACAAGAGATGATGACAAACGAACTCTCTAATTAGGAAGTTACACACAAGCCCAGAGAAATCACATAATCCCTCCCCCCAAAAAGGTGTCAGAAAACCCCAAAATCTCTACCTAGGCTGACTGGAGAAGGTCTTCCTCTAGATGAAGCCAGTCTATAAAGACTAGACGATGCTTTTAAAAATGCATAAAACTTAGCAAAAAGAAAAAAAAAATCACAAATCACATGAAGTACCAGGGAAATATTGCCTAATCAATGGAACAAAAATTAATCTCCAGAATCCAAACCCAAAGAAACAGAGATCTATTAATTACCTGACAAAGAATTCACAATAATTTTCTTAAAGAGGCTCAATGATCTAAAATAGAGCAGACAGACCACTAAGTGAAAAGAAATCAAGGAATAATGCATGAACAAAATAAGTATCAAAAAGAGATAGAAACTACATAAAAAAAGAACCAAACAGAAATTTTAGAGCTAAGTAATACAATAATTAGAAAAATGCAACATCAGATGTGGTCAAACAGAAAAAAAGAATCAGCAATCTTGAAGACAAGTCATTTAAAATTATTGAGGCAGAGGTGGGAAAAGAAAAAAGAATGAAGACAAGTGACGCTCTTAAGGGACTTATGGTATATCATCAAGCAGACCAATATATGGGAGTTTTGGAAGACGAGAAGAGAAAGGGACAGAGGGCTTATGTGAGGAAACAATGACCAAAAACATCCCAAATTGGAAGGAGGAAATGGATATATAAATTCAAGAAGCTCAAAGAACACCAACCAAGATGCAGTGAAAGAGGTCCACATCAAGACCCATAATCAAACTGTCAAAAGTCAAAGACAAAGAAAGAATCTTGAAAGCAGCATGAGAAAAGTGACTTATCATATACAAGGGAGCTTCCATAATATTATCAATGGCTTTCTCAGCAGAAACCTAACAGGCCAGGGGGAGTGGGATGATGTATTCAAATTGCTACAGAAAAAAATACTGCCAGCCAAGAATATTACATCTGGCAAAAATGTCCTTCAAAAATTTAGGAGAAATAAAGACTTTCCCAGGTAAACAAAAGGTGAAGGAATTCATCATCACCCGACCTGCTTTATAAGAAATGCTAAAAAAAAGACCTGCAAGTTGAAACAAAAGAAGGACACTAGACAGCAACGTAAAAGCATATAAAAATATAAAGCTCTGCTAGTAAGCGTAACTTTATAGACAAATATAGAATACTGTTAATACTGTAAAAATGGTGCATAAAGCACTTCTAATTCTTGTACAGAATTTCAAACACAATAGCCTAAAAATAATTATAACATTATGTTAATGAATACACAATATATAAAGATGTAATTTGTGAAATCAGTAACATAAGTGGAGGTGGTAAGATATGAGTTTTGTATACAACTGAAGTTTTATCAGTTTAAAATATATTGTTATAACTATAAGATGTTTTGTGTAAGCCTCATGGCAACCACAAGAAGATACACAATAGAAGATACACAATAGAAGATACACAAAAGAAAATTAGAAAAAAATCAAAAGCATGTTTATACAAAAAAAATCAATGAAACACAAGGGAAGGCAGCAAGCTAGGAAAAGGGGGATAAAATAGCTACGACAAACAGGAAACAATTAACAATACAGCAATAGTAAGTCCTTCTCTATCAGTAATTACTTGAAATGTAAATGGATTAAAGTCCCCAATCAAACGACAATGAGTAGCTGAATGCATAAAAAAAATTTCAACTTTATGCTGTCTACAAGAGACTCACTTTAGATAAAAAAAAATCCACACACAAAAAAGGCTGAAAGTGAAAGGATGTAAAAAAATATCCTATGCAAATGGTAACCAAAAGAGAGCAGTGGTGGCCATTTTTATATTAGATAAAATAGACTTTAAGTCAAAAACTGTCACAAGAGACAAAGAAAGATGTTATATAACAATAAAAGGGTCAATTCACCAGGAAGATATAACGATTACAAATGTATGTACCTAAATGTACCTAAAATCAGAGCACCCAAATATATAAAGGAAACATTCACAGAATTGAAGGGAGAAATACACAGTTACAAATTAATAGTAGATTTCAATATCTCACTTTCAATTATAGAACCACTAGACAGATCAATAAGGAAAAGAACTTGAACGACATTGTATACCACTTCGACCTAACAGATATATACAGAACACTCATCCAACAGCAGCAGAATATACATTCTCAGACACAGAGAGAACATTCTCCAGGATATATCACATGTTAGGTCACAAAACAAGTCTTAAAAAATTTAAGAGGACTGAATCATACCAAGTATCTTTTCCAATCACAATGGAATGAAACTAGAAGTTAACAGTAGTAGGAAAACTGGAAAATTCACACAAATGTGAAAATTAAACAACACACTCTTGAATAACCAATGAGTCAAAGAAAAAATCACAAGAGAAATCAGAAAATACCTTGAGACAAATAAAAACAAAAACACAAAGTACTAAAAGCTTATAGCAATAAACACCCACATTTAAAATTCTCAAATCAACAATCTAACTTTATACTTCAAGGAACTAGAAAAACAAATCAGTTAACAGAAGGAAGAAAATAAAGATTACAGCAAAAATAAATGAAACAGAGCACAGAAAAACTATCAAAAAAACTGAACAAAACTAAGAATTGATTTTTGAAAATATAAATAAACTGACAAACACTTAGCCAGATATAAAGACAGACATACAGACAAATGGAGCAGAATGGAGAACCTAGAAGAAACCCTCCTGTATATGGTTAAATGATCTCTGACAAGGGTGCCATGGCTACATAATGGAGAAAGAATAGTCTCTCTAATAAATGGTACTGGGAAAACTGGATATCTACATGCAAAAATACAAAGAAGGGCCTTTATCTTACACCAAAAATTAACTCAAAATGGATTAAAGACTAAATGTAAGACCTGAAACTATAAAACTCCTAGAAGAAAACAGGGTAAAATTTTAATGACAGTGGAATGGGCAATGATTTCTTGAATATGACACCAAAAGCACAAGTAACAAAAACAAAAATAGACAAATGGGACTACTCAAACAAAAACTTCTGTACAGCAAAAGAAACAATCAACAGAGTAAAAAGGTAACCTACAGAATGGGAGAAAATATTTGCAAACCATATATCAGAAGGGGTTAATGTCCAGAATATAAGCAGAACTCAGGCAATTCAATAAGAAAAAATAATAACTTGATTAAAAAGTGGGCAAAAGACTTGAATATAGTTCTCAAAAGAAACTATGTAAATGGCCAACATGCATAGGAAAAGATGTTCAGCATTACTAATCACCAGAGATATCAAGAGAAATCAAAACAATGAGGTATCACTTCATACCCATTAAGATGGTCACTGTTAAAAAATAAATAAATATGGTTTGGCAAGGATGTGGAGAAATTGAAACCCTTGTGCACTGTCGGTGAGATTGTAAATGATGTAGCCATTATGAGAAACAGTATGAAGGTTCCTCAAAAAATTAAAAACAGAACTACCATATGACCCAGCAATCCCACTTTAGGATATATATACAAAAGAAAACAGACCTTGAAGAGATATTTGCATGTTCATGTACACTGCAGCATTATTCAAAGAAGACAAGATGTGGGGGCAATCTAAATGTCCATCAAAGGATGAATAAATGAAGAAAATATAAGCCAATTATAAAAAAAAAAATACTACATAATTCCACTTCTATAAGATATCTAAAGTAATCAAACTCTGAAACAGAAAGGAGAATGGTAGTTGCCGGGGGTGGGGGAAAGGGAGAGTTGTTCAACGGTTACAGAGTTTCAGTCATGAATGGTGAAAAAGTTCTAGAGATCTGTTGGACAACAATGTGCATAAACTAAGCAATACTGTAATCTATACTTAAAAATTATTAAGAGGGTAAAAGATATATTTTTTTCCCAGAAAAATTAGGGTATAGATTAGGAGTACCAAAAGGACAACACATTGAGGCATATTAATAACTGCTCTTTCCTCAGCAAATCCAAATACAGCTCTTCGATACAAGACAACAGAAGTTATTATCCATAATATGCAGCTATTTGAAAAATTATCCTTATTCATGACAGAGGTTTCTGAAATCTGACTCAACTATAATTATTAATTACGTGTGTGTGTGTGTGTGTGTGTGTGTGTGTGTGTGTGTGTGCAAAGTTTCCATTTTCCTCTCAGCTCAACTCACAGGAATTGTTTATTTTTATTGACAGAGGAGAGCTGAAGATTTACTAATATCTTCAGTCAGTATAGGGCTGACATGAATGTGACTGAATCTAGACATTGAAACGTTTCTGGGGCAAGGAGAAAATGAAAGGCTTTACAAGTTAATTAAAAATGACACCTATACTGGACTCTAAAGCCACATCTATGAGAGCTTCCATGACATTTATAAAGTCCTCAACTATTTTTGGCTTCAATATTTTTACTCATATCAGTTGGAAAATGAAAGTCACAAAGGCCAAATCTAAAATTAAATAGAAAAAAACACATTTTTAAAATAAAGAGCCTGGCTTATATTCCTGAGGCAGAATTGGATACTGCTGCATAACTCATTAACTTCTTTATGTATCCAATATGATAAAGATTAAGTTTCTAAAAGCGAAAACCACAAACCTCTCCACATCTTCAAAATTCATTATATTTGTTGTTCAAATGTCAGACTCAACTAGTTAAATTTTAATGTGTATCAACCATATATGTAATATACACCTGTCATATAATGGTATAAACTATACTTTTATACACTATAAATGTCATATCAACATTTAAGTCACATATACACTTTAGTGAAATGGCTTATAATATGAAAAATAGGGGAGGGAGGAGAGAAGTAAAGAAAAAGAGGAGTTTCTTTTTCCATTTGCTATTGATATATTCTGGCAAATCTAAAATTGGTGTGTTCCAAAATTCTGAAATCTGTGTGTTCTGGCAAAATCTGACAAGAAAAAGTTGTATAATTATTTGGAACCTCGTGCTCTTTCTTATTCATAATGGATGTTCCAGTTTCCGAAATCCACCGAAATTTAAAGAAAGAAAAGGTAATTTTTCCTGAAATAAGCAATACCTTAATCACTTTGTATACTTGCTGCATTTTTATTATTTTGTACATTATAATCTGAGAGAAAATGTATTCATTCTTCTGTATTTTGACAGAGCAGAAGCCTATTCTTGAACAGCTGACAGCATAAATGACAAAAATTGATTATTTCCCTAGGATCACGACAAAATTATCTTTAGAGAAAGAAACGTGTCCGCATATTGTGTGTGTGTAATATGAGAGTGATATCCATATATATAAATAAATGTATTTTTTCAGACATTTCTAAGATATGCTAGTTCTATTGGGAGGATAATTTTAAAAATTAAAACACTCCAAAGTTGAGCTCCACAAAATACCAGTTCATAAAAGCAATGAAAAGGTTCATTAGCCTATCAGGGTGCTAGTTGAACTACAAATATATGTACTTTTATTTTGTAAACAAACATATAACTTGATAAAAAAAAAAATACAATATAAAAAATAACTACAATGGAACTGAAAGCTTGCTAAACAAGATAGCTCTGACAAACTAGAGAGTATAGGCTCCTCTGAACTGATCACAATCTGTTCTCTTCTGGGACTATCAATAAAGAGAGATGTGTGGTGAAAAGGGGGAGAAAAAAAGGAAAGGAGAATCAGCTTTTAGTATTTCCCAAAACGAATCACTTACGTTTAAGGTAAAATCTGACAGAAACTCATCATACCAAATTCCTTGAACGTAGTTAGATCGGATTCTCCTTTACACAGTCATAGCCCCCTATGCTTTTCCCCTCCATAGCTCTTGCCTCAGTTTTAATTTTATACGTGGAGGAGAATTTCATTAAAGTCTAATCCTCTCACTACCTGATAACTCCATAAGGCCAGGGACCATGACTATCTTGTTTATCCTTGTATCCTCAGCACCCAGTAGAGTAGAATTATAATTTAAAAAAACAAACAACAAAGCAACAAGAACAAAAAATGCTTTTAAAAATGCCAAAAATATTATTTTGGGGCCAGTGAGACTATTTTTCTTTTCCTATATTTCTGCATTTTACATTGTTTCCATATTGCACATGTTAATAAAAAAAAAGTTTATGATGGACCTAAATTTAAATAAATAAACATGATAAATGAAAATCAGAGTTTTAAAAAATTGGGAAGTAAAACTTGACCTTATGAAGAATTAATTAAAAATAGCAAACTTCAAACTTCTCACATATTTATTGACATGGAAAATATTCATGATCTATAGCTAACTGAAAAAGTATACCATAAAACAGTGTACTTGGTATGGAACCATATTTGTTTAACCCAGGTAGTAGGATTAAAGGTGAATTTTTGCTTTTCTCCATTTTCAATGTTTTCTTCATTATATATACAGTAGGAAAAAATAATCTTTTTAAACAGCTAAATAATCTCTTCATAGCTGTTTAAATACACAAATACTGTTGTGTATTTACAATATATTTCAATTTGCAACCATTTTCAGAAACATCTTTTTTCAAGAAAGAGATGCCTTATATTAAACTACCTACTCCCTACTGTGTCTTATGAATTACTTTCTATAGTCTGTTTTATTAAAGCATACTTGACCTGTGGGTCCTTCATATAAACTGGAATTATTATAGCAATATTTTTTTAAAAGCTCAGGGCACTGATATCATGGTATTACATTTTAAAGTAAATTATGCTATCCTTTCTATCAACAGCAATTTACTGATATTGCAGGACTATTAAATTCTATTGTCATAAGGGTTATCACATACTCTTATATCCAGAAAACTTCCCAAAAAGTGATTCATAATCTTAACTAAGAGAAGCAGAAAACCATTTTCAAAAATTATCCTGCAGAACATTATTTTCCACTTATTCCAAATAGCACAACAAGAAGGTTTGCAGGAAATGAAATGAAATGAAACCATGGTAACCAACCAAACCTATCATGAGCTATTAGATCAAAAGAACACATAGTACATTACACGTCAACGCCTACCAGTAGCATAATCCTTCCCCAGTTTCTTTTGATCCTCTTTCTCAAACATGAAAAAAGCTTTCGACTAATATTCATATTTTAAAAATGTGAAAGCCCCCTTACTATAATTCTCTGACTTTATCCAAGAACTCTCTAGTTGAGTTCACTTTAAAAGTCAACCAAATATTCTGAGATTCAATTAAGAATTGTTTTTTTTTAATCATTAGAAAAATTATTATTTTTCTAAATTGTTATTGCTATTTTCCTTTGAAAAGTTATCCAAACTCACTACAAAATTATTTTTATAAGCACAAATGATCACCAAATGATTTTATAATAAAATTTTTGCTTAAATAACTTTATATATATTTTATTTGGCTTTTCTCTTTTTGAGGGGAGTGGTGGTAAAAAGTTAACCACTGAAATTAGTTGAGTAAATCTCACCCTTAACAGGCTTTAAACAAATGTTTGTCTCCTTTATAAAAATGGTATTGTGTTGACAACTTAAAAATTATTATTAAAAATACACTGATTTTAAAAGCCAAGTTTACTCTTATGCCACATCCCTTGTTGACGTATATAAAATACTGTAAATTTTATTATTTTGGACTTTTTTTTAAAACAAGTTATTGTCTCTGTTTCTTAGCTTTTTGTTCTTGAGCAAGTTGTCTTGATTTTCTTATCTACATAATGCAGAAAATATAGTATCTACCATGTAAGCTTATTTTATAGATAAAACTGAGTTTTACAACCTAGATGTCATGAATAGAGGTTACAGTTACAAGCTATCAAACTGTCCAGCCCTTTCACAGGCCAGGGAGGTCGGATGCAACTGACGTATATAAAATGGGCAGTTCACATTTGACCTTGATCAGCCTTACCCATTTACCTCCATTTACCATATAACATCGTCATTTTCAATAGGTGCCACAATATGAAAAAGTATTGGAAAATACTGAAAGAAAATTCACATAAAACATTTACCATAAAATATGTACCTGACACAGTATTCAGTAAATGTTAACTATTATTATATTTATAAAACTGTTAAATCCATTAATAAAATACTTGTGTATGCCAAATCATTCAAGGAAAGGAGGCATATTATCAACACTTTAGAGGGCTATATCTGATTCCGAGTAACAGATCTTAAGAGAACCGAGTATGTTTTCTACTGTATCTTGAAGTAGATACACAAGTAAGATTCTAGATTCCCTTTGCAAAAGTAGGTAACCAGGGAATCAGAGTTATTTCTCTCATATCAAAGTTCCTGTTGATTAGCCCCAAAATGTACTTGAAACTCAACTCCACCCTAAGTGAAATGCTCAATGGAATTTGCTGTATGTTGTGCCTCTGAAGTACGAAAAATCCTTGAAATCAGCTTTTTTGATTTCTCTACATTTGCTTTAAACCCATTGCTATTTTGAGGAAACTGAAGTTTGAGCAGATAGTATACCAGTGAATAAAAAAACCATGCTAAGCATATAAGTGTGAAAAATAAAGTGCCATTTAAGATTAAGGTGCAAATCAAAACCACAATGAAATACCACTTCATACCCACTAAGATGTCACATCCACTGTTTAAATCAAAGACATAATAAGTGTTGGTGATGAGTACAGAAAATGAAACTTTCATAAATTGCTGGTGGGATTATAAAATGGTAAAAACACTTTGGAAAAACTTTTGGCAGTTCCTCAAAATGTCAAACACAAAGTTACAATATAATCCAGCAATTTTACTCCTAGGTATAAATGCAAGAGAAGTAAAAACATATGTCTACCCATAAACTTACACACAGCATTATTAATTATGAACAGCATTATTCATAATAGCCAAAAAGTAGAAACAATCCAAATGCCCATCGACTGATGAATGAATAATCGAATGTGGTATACATGCAAACACTGAAACATTATTTGAACATTATTCATTAATAAAAAGGAATAAAGTAGTGATATATGCGACAACATGACTAAACCTTGAAAATACACTAAGGGAAAGAAGGCAGTCACAAAAGAACACATATATGATTCCATTTATATGAAATATCCAGGATGTATAACTCTAGAGAGACAAAAGTAGGTTAATGGTTCCCTGGGGCTGGGAAGGTTGGGGAGAAATGGGAAGTGACTGCAAATGGGTATGGAGTTCCTTTTTTAGGGTGATTAAATGTTCTAAAATGTTTTTTGTTGCATAATTTTGTGAATGCACTAAAAAACCACTGAATTGTACACTTTAAATGGGTGAATTGGTATGTTATTTATAACTAAATAAAAAGAAAAAGGTTTTTAGAAAAAGAGTAAGATACCATAGCATACAAAAGCCAAGCTTGCAAATAAACTTAGGAAATAAAGATTGCAATACACATAAATGGTGCTTGGTTGCCGTAGGTAGATGCTTCAGAAAGCTCTTTGGATAGGAGGCAAATCCTTTTTGGTCCAGGAAAAAAAAAAATCAGAAAACGGGAAGAAAAGGAATCAATGAGGCAATTTGCCCTTAAATTTTTTTTATCTATCAATTTAATACTTTTGTAAGAAGTCTTTTAGGCTTATTTATCAAATGGACGTGTGGGGAAAAAAGGAAGAAATGGGGAGGGTGTCTATCTGAACTTACTAAACAGAAAAGGCCTGGAAGATTTTTTCCTTCTTTTCTTCATCAACTCCCAGCATTTAATTCTAACTTATTAACTGAAAATAAGAAATAACTCAAAGGCTGTTAATACTCAGACTACATATTTTAAGTTTTCTCTCCCTGCAGACAGACCACTTGGAAAGCCATTAATCAGAAGGCAGTTTGGTGGGCATGGAGTCCAGAGCAAGAAGAACTGAGTAAATTAAATATTTAATGGAATATTTGTCAAAGTGTGTTCCACAGAGGGATTCCATGAAAAGAGGTCTCATGATCAAATGAGTTTGGGAAATGCAGTATAGGTATATTTAAGAATACTCATATGGCTCCTCGTATTCATCTCCATACTAGAGATAGCACTGTCAGTGTTGGCCTGGATACCTCTCCCTTTCCCACAGGCCCTGATTGTCTTTGGTAGATTTTAAAAATTATATTCATGCATTATTTAAAAAATCAGGCACTCGAAAAGGTACAAAGAAGTAAAAAGCACCTTTAAATTTGTCACTCAGAGATGAACACTGTGATCATTTTGGTGTTCATCTTTTAGACATTTCTCTACTTACATATATACACAATAGATATATATTTTGCATAAAGTATGATACGATACATAATGTCCTGTATAATGAATTTTATTTTTCAGATTAACATAGGCTATATATATTCCAGAATTTACCTGATAATATATTTTTAAAAGAAAATATAATAAATGTTTAAACATAGTTACATTATGATTTTTCAGTTTTTAAATTCTCATTTGTTCTCTCTTATCTAAAATTTTTCCAAGTAATTCTTATCTTGATGGTTGATCAGCATAAAACCAACAGGAAAGTGCCAAAAACTGTGGGCATAAAGCATTCTCTGGAATATGTTCGATTCTGGCCCGGAATATCCAGGTATAGGGTTTAGGAATTATTAAGACTCTTGCACATATGTCATCTTATTCTTCTCCCAAATTAGAGAAGCTAAAATGAGTCAGACTTAACAGAAATGTCTCTGGAATTGCCAAATTTGGAGTTTCTCCTCAAAGTGAACCCTTTAAAATCTGTAAGATATCTAGAAACCCTTTTAAAGATCAGTTCTCCTTAAGCACGGAAAAACTGCTTACTAAATTAATTATCTAAATAATTCTGGTACAACTTACTTCCTACCACCCTTCCCACTCATTATTCTTATTGCTCCCACAATGATCTTTCTAAATTATGAATGTAACCATCACTCTCTTCTATTAAAATTCTTTATTGATTCCCATTTCCTAAAGATAAAGTCCAAATTCTTAAGCATGAAATACCAGGCTTTCCTGGCAAACTTATTGCTAAAGCTTCCTGTACTCTCAAACCCCAGCAGCCTGCCATACACCAAATATTCTATGCTGTTCTATATATTCCAGCCTTGGCCATTTCTTTTTCTGCAAATGCTCGTTTTTCATCACATCCTATCCTTCTACCTGGCAAACTTCTACTCTACCTTTAAGAGGCAGTTTAAATGTCTTCTTCCTTGACGCATTTGGATGGTACCTGGCAGAATACAGAAGCTCAGCAAATGCTGCTAATTTTGATGATGCAGTTACCTGGGAGATTATGTTAATTACCTAATTTAACAATAAAGACCAAGCTCCTGACTTTCATGAAAGGCCTAACACATTTTAGTGAAATGCCAGGGATAAATATTTTAAGATATATATTAGTCAAAAGTACCATGGATTTCAATGTGCTAAAATAATTAACAAAATTAGGTTTTCCATATCACCTTTAAAATATTAAATTGTTTTTAAGTCAATTTGGAGTCTACGACCATGCCACCCTGAACAAGCCCAATCCTGTCTGATCTTGGAAGCTAAGCAGAGTCAGGCCTGGTTAGTACTTGGATGAGAGACCACCTAGGAAGACCAGGTTCTGTAGGCGTAAAAAATAAAAAAAAAAAATAAGGAATTGTAAGCTGACAAGG
Source organism: Pteropus vampyrus (assembly GCF_000151845.1). Taxonomy (NCBI): domain Eukaryota; kingdom Metazoa; phylum Chordata; class Mammalia; order Chiroptera; family Pteropodidae; genus Pteropus; species Pteropus vampyrus. The sequence continues at coordinate 15,450,016 of NW_011888783.1, read as the reverse complement.
TCTTTGCAATCTGTGAGGTCAACCAAGGGTTGCCTCGCCTAAAAATCAGTCGGTCAGTCAGTCAGTCAATTTGGAAAATATTTTAAAACAATTTTGAAAATACTAGGCAAAAGAACATCAATAAAACAGAATTTATAACACTTGGTGCCTCTCCTCACATAAATCTTTAAGTGGAACTCATACCAAATTTTCTTACTATTTACCAAAGCAAAAACCAGATGTACTACTTTAACAAGAAGCTGATCAGGACTGAAAGATTTGGAGAGTTACACCATTGACTGATCCTCACTGTCTAACAAGGAAATGACTTTAATGAATACCTACTATGCTGTATAGTGTAACTGTATCCACTTTCCCTCTTCACTTCAACCTTTTCCTTCTTTTAAAACAAGAAAACCAGAATTTATTTGGTCATCCAGACTTCCTCCCAAAGCTTTATCTTCTAGCAGAAGCTGACCTTATCTTCCAGGTCCAGGAGCCAATACTAGTCAGATAAGTAATCAGTACATGCATTTCCCTGCAGATTGTTACTGGCCCAAGGGCAGGAAAGGAAGATCCGCACTGGCTGATCCATCTGATGCATTCTGCATGAGAAAGGAGAGGTTGCCTGTACTCTCTCACCAGGTATAAACAAGGATGCACACCACACTGTTGGAGAATAAATATTAGCACAACTACTTTAGAAAAAACTGTCATTAGCTAATAAAGCAAGAGGTATAATAAAGCAAGAGCTGCAATTTTACATATATGGAAATATTCTAGCGAAAATCTTAACATGCACCAGGAAACATTTACAAGACGATCATACACTGCAAAACTGTCTTTAACAGTGCCAAAACAGAAACCACCCGTGTGTCCATCCATAGTAGGATGGACAAATAAATTATATTTATTTAATGGATTATTATATAACAATGAAAAGAAATGAATGATAGCCATGTTCTGCTGTAAGGATAAATCTCAGGAACATAATGTTGAATGAAAAAAAAATGAAGAATATATTCTACATGTTTTATTTACTTTAAGTATAAAACCAAACAAATCGAAATAATGTATTATGTAGCAATACTAACATATGTTATAAATTTATAAAGAAAAGCAAGGGAATGATAATCGAGATAAGGCTGCCAGTGTGAGGAACAGGAGGAAGCAGGGAGAAATAGGGAAGGGATATACAGTATACAGGAGACTCCAAAGGAAGGGCTATTTCTTAAAATAGATGCTGGGCATATAACAGTTATAATATCATGATATTAAATAATTTCTATATTTCTTACAAGCATTCTTTTGTATATATTTAATACTTAATGAAAATGATAATAAAAAACATGCACCGGTTCTATCTCTTTTCATTTGTCACCCCATATGTACAACACAACCTAATAATTTTTTCTTTTGGTTAGAAAAAATACATAATGACATAAAATATTTTTAAAGAATTAGTTGTAAAACTATGAAAATTATAAAAAATGTTTCCAATCAAACTTCTTAAATTATCTTAGGTTTACATACAACTGTTATTTGCCATATCTCATTAAACTATAGCTAATTCAAATGTTGTCAAAATCAACATACCAAAAACCCCCCAAGTCACTTTGAAACACTTCTTTCTTCATGAAGTATAATCTAATGCCTGGGCTTATTTTCAACTACACCCTCCAACCATGTGGTTGCTTGTCTATATGCTTCCTTTGTATAATAAACTTTCATTGAGCAGCAATCATTTTTCCTAAACCAAGGGGTCAACAAGAGCAAAGGCAGAAAAGCCAGAAAAGGCCTGGCCTGAAATTCAGGCTGAGATGAGATATGAGAGAAGATGGTGCTGAAGAAGAGGGTAAAATATCCAGCCACAGAATTCCTTCCACGCCATGGAATGAGAATCTCTTCTGAATGCAGAAAATTGGTATTGTGACAGTACATATACAATAGGTACTCTTCTAGGTAATACCTCACACTTATACACAAAGATCATCAGTGAAGGATTAGGCCTCCACAAGTATGGGGGAGGTGTCAATGATGGGTCAAGGTGTGATCTTTGAAACTTGTGCCCTACTCAACACTACAACCTTGTTAATTACTACATCAGATTTTAAGACTGACTGTCATTTACAATACCGTGGAAGATACCTTAGAGGTACAAGGCTGGATACAGGGAGATCTCTTAGGAGTTACTGAACTAGTCCAAGCTTATTTAACCCAAACACTCAGACGACCAGACTATTTGGAAATGTGGTGTTTGAAGAATCCTAGAATTATAAAATGTTAGGAATAGAAAGATGAAGAACCCAACTTTAAGGAATTCTGTGATTTGCCCCAAATCAGTTTTCTAGTTCAGTTAGTGGCAAAATGAATAGGTATTTCAATTCCCAGACCAGATTTTCCTCTGTATACTATAATCTAAACCTGAAAAACAATATAATTAGTTAAGTAATTGAAGGAGAATTTATACTTTAATCGTTTGCCATATAAAGCGAATTTCCATGAACTCCTGTAACATACTCTTTTCTTCAAGTATGCAATCGATTCAGAATTCGGTATGAAATAATAGTGAATTATACCATTATTTTTGTCAGAAAAATTAATATTAAATCCAGTGGTGAGAATAAGAACAGTCCCTGACCACATAGGCATAAGTGAGTGGAGGAGTTAGACATGGTCATATTAGAGTTCTAGGCAACAACATCACCTTTCTAGTCTCTTTGTGGCTACAAAAAAAAAAAAAAAAAAAAAAAAGTCATTTGTTAGACCTCTTTCTTAGGAAGTTTCTATGATTAAGTCTTTTCAGAGGATGGATGAATAAATGCGTGGATGAACAAGAGAAGGAATGAACAAAGACAACAGATAATCATTCTAGGCCTTTGGAGAGGCAGTAGTGTAGAGTGATTAAGAACACAGGCTCTAAAGCCAGATAGTCTGGGGGTTCATATACCAGCTACATAAATTATTAAATACATAACCTTAGCCAAGTTATTCAACCTCTAGTTCCTCTGTTTCCTTTTCTGTAAAGTGGAGAAAGCAACAGTACATAGATCCTGGAGTTGCTGTAAAGATTCAATGAGGTTAGAAGCCTGGCAGAGGTAAGCTCAAAAGATAAGCATGCTATTCTATTACTGTTCTGTTATTATTGCAAGATTAATGGAAATATTTGTTTCTGGGCACTGTACAGTAAGACAAGAACAGCCAAAACGCTAGGCAAATTTCAGTTGATAGGAAACAGCCAAGAGCTCCCAAGAAAAGCGGCTGCAACCAAAAGCTAACCTAAGAGAAATGACATTGGCTTTCATTTTATGAGTTACAAAGATCTTTTTTCTTAGTTCCTTTTCTTATTCAAAAAATAGTTGGGAACTGACACAGCAGGACTGATGGGAGAGAACGGTAAGATGAAATAGAAGAAAGCAGCTACAATAAAAATGCTTTAAAAGTTTTTCAGTTCTTAATTACTGAGTGCTACCATTCATGAGGACTTTTTTAAGGGTCTCAAAGCTATTAAAATGGTAATTAGGTCCAAAGAAAACAAGACCCAATTCAATTACATGCTGGATGCTTTTAAAATTTAAAGCCTTCTACTAAGAGAGTTTTAAATGAAGCATAGTTATAATTACAGGTCCGTGACCAACCTTAAAGCCAGAGTGTAGGTTCCTGGCTGTCGCTGGCTCTCCCGAATGAGGTAGCTCCCCTCAGCCACACTCAAGAGCTGGTCTGTTGCTTCTCGGGAGATCATGCCGTGAAACCTAAGAAACAATGTCAACTCAGAAAGTGCATGCCTTCCACCTTTTTCAGTAAAACAAGATAAAACAAAACTCTCACATTTTCCTATTGTTTTCTAGACAAAGTACTGACATATCAAAGAAGTGGGGTTTAACTATGTTTGTATTTCTCCTGGCCTGGCCCCTGGCCAGCTTCTGAGATGATAAGAACAATACCAAAGTAGCTATCCAATCCATTTAACACTCACAACATCAAAATTCACATCCATCGAAGAGAAGACCAACCATCTCTCTTGAAAGGACAATGCCTTTCTTATGTAGCTGTCTGACCATATGGACATGCTAAAAAAAATATACAGAAATGTGTCCCATTTCATATCCTCATATTAATAGCGCTGCTCCAAAATTTTGGCTCAGAGTCTATGCTGGCAATTTTCCAGGACTCTGGGTTGCCCTTAATTGGCATGATTGCCCAATAATGTGCATAATCTGCATCATTTGGTACTGAAGCCAAAACCAAAGAACTGTAATACTTGCTTTCACTCCCTACTAAAACCCTATTTTTGATTAACAGAGAAAAAAAGAGAAAAGAATAAACATAAATAACACGCTCTTTACACAAACACAGTAGATTCATCTATAATATTCAGACATAAAACAGTGAAAAAAGAAAAATGTCAGTGGTGACTGATGATTAATATTAAAAATATAAAACCAACTTACATTTGCATGAGAATTTACAAAGAATTTATACATATCTTTGCCCTTTTAGTAACTAAAAAATAACTGAATCGAACAATTGCTCAATGAAATTTTGACTGTAGCCCTGCAGTGGCACCTTAATAATTTAGGAGCCTTAGTAGAGTACAAGTGTCAACTTTTTAGAGTTTCTCCTCATGGGAATGGTCAGTCTTTCTCAATTTAAGTCAAAACAGTTCATGAAAAATATGTTTAAATCATGACAATTAGAACAGCTAGGTTTAAGAATGGGCTTCTGGAATTTCTTAATTTCACATAGTCTCCTATCTTTCAGAACCAGGTCCACTCTCTCTGCTGGAGCAAGGATAGTAACCTATCCCTAGTAATAACACATACCATTACATTAGCATCTTGATATATTATTTTCAGTTTCCTTGACATCAATTAATAAAGTTAGTAAAATTTAATAACTGCTTTAAAAAAA
>NW_011888783.1:15415177-15445076 GCF_000151845.1 Pteropus vampyrus | reverse complement strand
TATTGTTTTCTAGACAAAGTACTGACATATCAAAGAAGTGGGGTTTAACTATGTTTGTATTTCTCCTGGCCTGGCCCCTGGCCAGCTTCTGAGATGATAAGAACAATATCAAAGTAGCTATCCAATCCATTTAACACTCACAACATCAAAATTCACATCCATCGAAGAGAAGACCAACCATCTCTCTTGAAAGGACAATGCCTTTCTTATGTAGCTGTCTGACCATATGGACATGCTAAAAAAAATATACAGAAATGTGTCCCATTTCATATCCTCATATTAATAGCGCTGCTCCAAAATTTTGGCTCAGAGTCTATGCTGGCAATTTTCCAGGACTCTGGGTTGCCCTTAATTGGCATGATTGCCCAATAATGTGCATAATCTGCATCATTTGGTACTGAAGCCAAAACCAAAGAACTGTAATACTTGCTTTCACTCCCTACTAAAACCCTATTTTTGATTAACAGAGAAAAAAAGAGAAAAGAATAAACATAAATAACACGCTCTTTACACAAACACAGTAGATTCATCTATAATATTCAGACATAAAACAGTGAAAAAAGAAAAATGTCAGTGGTGACTGATGATTAATATTAAAAATATAAAACCAACTTACATTTGCATGAGAATTTACAAAGAATTTATACATATCTTTGCCCTTTTAGTAACTAAAAAATAACTGAATCGAACAATTGCTCAATGAAATTTTGACTGTAGCCCTGCAGTGGCACCTTAATAATTTAGGAGCCTTAGTAGAGTACAAGTGTCAACTTTTTAGAGTTTCTCCTCATGGGAATGGTCAGTCTTTCTCAATTTAAGTCAAAACAGTTCATGAAAAATATGTTTAAATCATGACAATTAGAACAGCTAGGTTTAAGAATGGGCTTCTGGAATTTCTTAATTTCACATAGTCTCCTATCTTTCAGAACCAGGTCCACTCTCTCTGCTGGAGCAAGGATAGTAACCTATCCCTAGTAATAACACATACCATTACATTAGCATCTTGATATATTATTTTCAGTTTCCTTGACATCAATTAATAAAGTTAGTAAAATTTAATAACTGCTTTAAAAAAAACTCTTCAATTTAAAGGAAAATGCCATTCAAGAAAACAAACTGACAAAGGTATTTTAAAAATCTTAACACTATTCAAACCAGTTGACCCAAAATTTCTACCCCAAAAAAAGGCTTTAAGCACTAAAATGGTTCTCACGGTGTTACTTTTAATAATACAGTCATGCACCGCTTAACAACGAGGACACATTCTGGAAAATGCATTGTTAGGCAACTTCACTGTTGTACAAACATCCCAGAGTGCACTTATGCACACCTGGATGGTAGAGCCCACTACATACCTACGCTATAAGGTACCACTCAATATTGTATATGCGATCCCATCATTGACTGAAACATCATTATGCGGAACATGACTGCAGAGTTTAAATGCAAGCTAAATGCCAAAAGCAAAGAAATGACTAAATTATGGTAGAACCATAAAGAACACCAGTGACTCCCCGCCAACTCAGAGTGCCTATGTTCTATTCACAAGAGTCTTGAAAACTGAAACAGAATTTTAAGTAATTTTAAAATATTTGCTATATACATTACTTGTTCATCTGATACGATTCAAAGTCATGAAAGACAAATAATTTTATTTGGGGAATGATAGGATTATAGGTGATTCTTATTCTTTTCCCCAAAGGGCTAGACTTCTGTTTTTTAAATAATCAAAAAAAATTAGGAACATAAAAAATTATTATAACATTTTTCATAAAATAGAGAAATGCTCATTATTAATATTAAATGGAAAAATCAGGCTATCAAAATTATATGTACAATAGATCAATTTCATAAAAACATTAAGAAAACAGATCTTTAGAAGGTAATACTTAAAACTGTTAACATTAGTTGTTTCTGGGTAGCCTAAATTTACTTACAGAAAATCTGTAAAATAAAGTATAAACATATAATAAACCACCCATACACTAACAATATATACGTATGTGTTTATATATATCTATGTTTAATATATACATACACATACAAATATATATATTTTCATCATATACATCTAGCACTATTTATTTACTTGTATGGCTTGCATCTTTATTTTAATATTACTGCATATATTTTCCCATGCTATTTTTTCTCTATACCTGTCCCTATTTTCTGTGTTTTCACCAATTAGAATAATTATATTTGTAATCAGAAAAATATTTTAACTCATCCAAACTTGAATACATCCTTCCTCTTGTTTTTATTTTTACTGAAAGCATTCATTTACCTCTCTTACATATTCCAATCTATAAAATGTTTTTTGATAATTCATACTTACTCTCTTCCATAATACTTTGGTCTGTTCTCTACCTATAAGAAAAAAAAAGAGATTTGTGAAAATGCAAATGTTCAGAACATAACTCAACATTCTGCATATGTGACAAACTAAAACATATATTAAGAAAAAAAATCTGTCTAGAGTTCCAGTTCTATCAGCAGATTAACTGTGTCATTTGGACTGGTCACTTCAACTCTCAGACCTGTTTCTTATCTATAAAACACTGCGTATGTAAAAAGAGTTGGACTAAATTATCTTTCATTTCTAAGATTTTATGAATCTGAAAAAATATTTATATCACTTTATCCGAAAGTAAAATAAAACATCCAAAATCTTAACGCCACGATTCTGTCAGAACAGACTGTGGCTTTCTCTCCCGCCCTCTCCCTTCTTGTTACTCCATACTCCCCCTCTGTTAACATTCTGATAAAACCTTGCCCTTTTGTTCTCCCATCAGCTCTTCCCTTACCACAGTCAATCTCCCCTAGCTTTTCACAGCAGGTGTGGGGCTGCAGCTAAAGAAAGGCCCAGCAGAAAAGATTCTAAGGAATTTTTACTGAAGTAGGCTGAGAGTATTTGCCCCATTTATTTAAGAAACATTTACTGAATGACAAACGTCATAGGCACTGTCCTTCCTGAAAGCCTACACATCACTGAAATAAGACAACTGTCATTACGCTTTTGAAACTTACATTCTAATGAAAGACAGACAATAAAGAAGTTTTTAAAGGAGTAAAAAGAAAATAAGAAAGTAGGAAGTAGTATAAGTGCTGTAATGAAAATAAGAATGGGTAACATAAAAGAGAAAGCTAATGAGGTATTTAAGTTGGATGGTCAGGCCAAATCACTCTGAGATGACAAACTGGGTTCTGAATGACAAGAAGCCAGGCCTAGCTAGAAAATCAGAAGAATGGAATAAGCTTTCCCTAGGTGGTATCTGGGTGACACCACGGACTATATTTATCGAGTTCATGCTATGTGCTGTGTTTTAATCATATATGAAGATCATTTAATCCTCAAATGAGATATGAATTATTCTATTTCATTCCCATAAAACAGTATTATCATAACAGTATTATCATGATAGGTGAAAAACCCTATTAGAGGTTAGATAACTTGTTCAAGGTTACAAAGTGATAGAGCCCAAAGTAAAACTGGGATTCCCATCAGGAATAGCAAAAAGGGCCCAACCCCTGTCTATTTGACACTGAATCATCTGAATTAGGATAAATATGGCAGTTCCCAAAGCAACTCAAAGTCTGTCCTTCCAGTGATTATCTATCTTGGCCTCCATACAGAGCCTGACTGCCAACTCTAGGTTACCTAACCACTGGTCAGCAAGGTCTGATAATGTTTTCAGCAAACTTGAGATATTTATTCATAGTGTAGAAGAAAAATTTGTTTCACTGAAAAACTATGCATCATCTCCATACAGAAACTACTGGCTTATCTAGCCCAGGCCATTATCTTTTTGTCTATTTTGGAACTAAGTTGTAGGTAACTGATATGTAAACTTTTCTCTGTCTGATAGTGGTTTAATTGACTCTGTCTGATAGTGGTTTAATTCTCTACTCTCCTCCCAGTGAAAAAACCAGTTTTGTCTCTTTGCAATTCATCTCAACATTCCATGACTTCATATAAATTTGTGCTATTTTCACTTTTCCTTTGAGCTGATTATAACATCTGCCTGTTTTCCTCATATCATATGAGTACATAATTTTTTTAATGCATGTTCATCTTCATATCTGTAAGAAAGACATGATTTTATCTTTTCCTGAAATTATATTTAAATAACCCTTTGAGAATCTTCTATTGTCTGCTGAGGTTGCAATCAGGTTATTTTGATAGTCTTCTCAGGGTAAATTCCACTTGATCTGATCTTGTTCCATATTTTCCCTACTCATAAAACTCGGTGTACTAAAAATATGCCAGTTGGTCCCTACAGCTACAGATGATGGCTATTCTATTTTTAGGTACAGAGCTTATTAGAGAGGGGTCATGCATCTGCTTGAGAGCAAATCTTTGCTTTTGAGATGAAAATTCAATGTTTAGATCTCAAGGAATTAACTTAAGGTTCTACAAGATTTTATGATAAAACGTTATCTAGAAAAATATGCAAACCTTCAGTATTTACTGCAGAGACACATTTGCACAAGTACACATAAAGACATGGGTAAGAATGTTGACTGAACCACTTCTTGTAGTCATTTTAAAATACAAATAACTTAAGTATATACCAATAGGGAATAACTATTTTATAGTATAAATAATATGCAGTTTGAAGGCATGAAATAGATTGATAAAGACTAACATGAAGAAATCACCAAGACAAACTACTAAATATAAGCATATACTATGGAATAATAAGACAGTATGACACCATTTAGGAAAAGCACTTGCACACACAATACTATAATTTATAGTTATAGCATAGAGAGAGATCTGGAAAAAATATACCAATTTCAAATGGTTACTTCTGGGAAGGTAGGGAAGAAGTGAACTAAGGAGGCCATGGGAAAGGCAAAAAAGGGGCTTTGGTATTATCTGTAACTTTTAAATAAAGAATACATTCATGAATTACTTATACAGCTAATATCACCTTTAAAAAATAGAAATCGAGATTACTTTTTGTGTAGTTAATACTAGAGTCTCAGACACATTAGAATGGGGTCTCCCCATGTTTTGAGAAGAGATCACAGCTTTTCCCTCAAACCAGAAATATAAGATGTATAAACCGTGAATCTCATAAGATCATCAGAGGGTAAATACAGATAGAGAAGAAATAGGATCGAGGACTGAGCTCTAGAGCAGTTGAACATCAAGAACTCAGGGAGAAGAGGAACCAGCAAAGGAGGCTGTGGAGGCAGGGGAAAAACCAAAAGACTGTGAAGTCCTGGAAATGAAGTGAGGAAAGTGTGTCAAGGGCGGGTGCTGGGTTTAAGAGAAAATGGGAGGAGCACGATTGGAAACAGCAAACACAAAAACTTTCTGTACTCTTTTGAGTGTTTTCTACAAAGGAGAGCAAAGATATTGGGCAGGAGGGATGGAAAAAATAGGGTCAAGAGAATTTTTTTTTTGGAGTCTCCATAAAATCTTTATTTGGTATATCATTTGAGGTTTTATAAATAGATTTTCCTGGTAAAGATATTCTTTTATGAATTAACAAAATTTTCTACAATGTTTAAAACTTTTACTATGGAAAAATAAAATGTATACAAAAGTAGTGAGAAAAGTAAAATAATTTCCCACATAACTATCACCAATTTAAGCAATTATTGTACAATGGCCAGTCTTATTTTCATTGATACTCAACCCAATAAATCTCTTGGAATATTGGAAGCACAGGCCTGATATCAGCACATATCTCTAAAAGATAAGAATCCTTTTTAAAAAAATATCAAATTCCTGAGAAAAAAGACAATAATACCTTAATGCATTAAATACTCAGTTAGTTTGGCATGTCCCCAATTGTCCTTAAAAAAGTAAGGTTTTTTTTTTAAGTTTATTGGGGTAACATTGGTTAATACCATTATATAATTTTCAGGTGTACATTATAATTTGACATCTGTATAGTCTATTGTGTGTTTACTTATTGTATGCCTTTATCACTCTTAACTAAGATGACTGAAATAGCCCCCTAAACCAGTCTTCTGTCTCTAAAATGTCCATCTTCCTCCCTGGTCCATCTTCCACATTGCAGCCAGAATGTGCTTCATGTCAAGCATCTGTTTGAATTCAAGAGTGTGCATGTGTGTAGAGACAGATACAGGTATAAATTACATAGGTAGATATAGGCAGATATCAAAGAAGTCCTGTATCTTTAGTTAATTCATACCAATGAAACATAAACTAAACCAGTTTGGCGCTTGACCACCCTTAAATATGGAGCCTTAAAACAGGAACATAGAGCTTTCAAACACATAAAACCAAGTCTCTACTCTCTGTGACACATTTTTGGAGCTGGTGTTTTAGGGAACTATATACTATTTTTGAGCACAACTCCTCATTATTGTAACAGCTGCAATTGTGTTTTCTATGTTCCTGTTTTAAAGCTCCATGTTTAAGGATGGTCAAATACCAAACTAAATATCTATTTCATACACCTATGTAATTTATACCTGTATCTGTCTCTACACACACACACACACACATTAAGTCAACCAGGTGCCTGACATAAAATAAAGTCACTTTTTACATAACTAAAAATGACATAAGTGTAATTTTATATTTATATTTATTATGTACTACATTTCACTGAATAAATTACATATTTATATATACCTATGATGACACAGAGTTGTATACACAAATATATGTACCATTACATTCTAAGTGATAAGGGACTGTCAAGGGTAATTCTGATTACGTAAGACGTTCAGTTTATGTACTCACTTGAGAATTTACCATAAGATACAACTGCATCATGGAACAGCATTAAGAATAATTTTCAAGCTTTTAAGTATTTGCTTGGTTTCTAAAGCATGCCTAAAATACTTAGTTATAGACCTACATATATTCCCTCTTTAAAAAGAAGTATTTATATTTAAATTTCAAAGTGTATCTTAATAAAAGCCCTTAAAAAATACAAACTTCTGTTTTAGCATTCACAATGGCAATTGGCAAAATTTTCTGAAATTAGAAAAAATGCATTAGTTACCACTGTATTTTCTGTCAAATTATTTTGCTTCTTACTATTATATATATTGTGTTTTAGAGTTCTGCCTCTAATAATTTATGATTTGTTTTAACAGCTGAATAATTCATATTTTAAAATAAGGTGCCACTCACTTTAGTCTTAAGAATACTAACAGAAATTCAGTTGAGAAAGAGCAGAATATCGAGTTTACCACCAGAACTAAGCGCTTAGACCACAAGAGAAGGTAGCAGTTAGCGCTAGTCACTAAATATATGTTCCCTTTGGGTGTGGCTTAATCCCTCAGCTCCTGAATTTACAATCTATGGTACAACGCTATGGACAGGAGAAAATGGAATGGGAATGTACACATACAAATGATTGGGATCAGATCTCCCTTTCCTATGACTGTAGTAGGGAAATGTTCTTAGAAACAAAGTCATTAAATCGATTTCTATAATGTAATTAGCACCATAGATAATTAATAACTATTATTTAAAAGAACCATCAACTCATCTACTGAATATCCTTTCTCTTTTTCTCTCTACATATCAGTGGTAATTAAATTCTCTTGCTTTTTTCCCCCTAGTGGCCACTAAGTGCTGAATGTCCCAAAACCAATTCCTCGGTTAAATACATGTGTTCTTGAGTAAGTCTTTACCCTCAGCGTTCATCACTTCCAAGAACTTTCAGTTTTTCCAAATCAAACACTTATCATTTAAACAAGACTAAGACTGAAATGGTCGTTCTCTAAGACGTACTTTTAGGTTAGCCCCATCTTATTCTGATTAATCCTTTACATTCATTTCAAATGGATATCCAGGTTATTCGATTATTTTTATAAGCATTTAACCAGATTGAATATTGCTCAAAATAAGCAGACCATTAGCATAGTGCCTTATAAATAATTTCAATATCTATATTTATATATATCTAATCATTAGAACAATATTGAGTGTAAATGACATTTTTTGGAAAAAAAAAAAAAAAGACCATTTCCCCCTATTTAGTAATTGCCCTTTCATCTGGCGAAAACAAAAAAAGATTGGTCAAATATTGAAACAAGTTATCACCACTAATTTCCAAATTAAATAGACAAATATATTTTATGCATGCACATTTAATCTCTAGTTAAGCACCCAAAGTTAAGTATCTAACCGATTATCAGTTTTGACTGATGCTTAAGGATGGTACAATGTGCATGGAGAGCCTATCCACAATAAATCCTTTTGCACACTGAGCAGCATCCCTTGCCCACCAATTTGTCATTAACACATGATTATTAATTTCTTGTGAAACCAATTCAACCAAAGGGAAAACAACGCATAGTTTCTTCACATAAGAAAATCTCAATTGTGCCATTTGTCTTCTGGTTTCCCAATGCTTATACACTTACGTTTAATCAATAGTATGGAATATGGTGGTCTAGTTTTCCTATGGGATCGCAGCATTCGGTCAACCACAACACCAAATTAAATCAAGAGAAATTACTCGATCTGCATATTTTTAATATTGAGGAATTTGTTAAAAATATCTCAATGATTAATGAACAATTTTACATTAAAGATCTTTTAAAATCTTTGTGGACTAAAAAAAAAAAAAAAAAAGAGCCATCCACTCTTCTAGTGTTCTATGTAGTATCTTTGCATCACGGTGGATCATCAGGAAGCTACACACTTGGACCACATTAGCTTCACCCTTTAAAAATTAGCTTCACTGACTCGGTGCTCCTTATTGTTACACCCACTGCTTGAAGAAACGACCATAAATCCACTTTTCACGGACTGCAAAACTACTGTTAGTCATTGCTTATAGCATCAAAAACTGTACTCCATAGAATAACCTACATGGTTTTTAAAAAGAATTTAGTTCAGGCAAAAACTGAAGCCTATTAGTCTTTCTAATCCTTAAGAATTATGTACTTAATTACTGTGATCCCTTTCTCACACAATTATATTGAACCCCAAACAGCACTGCAATTCACTAGCATATACGTGGCTTCTTTTTTTATTTTCCTCAACTTTTCTTTTTTTATTCCTTTTATTTCATCGTCATTTGTTTGGACTCAAATTCTTTTGAGAAAGGCAAAATATAGATATTTCTCAGTAAATAAAATTGTGTTACTAATACTGCAGGACTGTTCACAGAACTACTGCCAATATTTCACTTTCAATTAAAAGTTGTGTCTGCTCAGAATATGAAACAAAATGGAACATTTTATTACATAGTATTAAAAAAATTCTACTACATGTAAAATTATTTTATCCTCCTTGATCATGGCACAGTAGCAATAAAATGTAATCATCAAATACCACATTCCCATCCCATAAATACATATATGCAGACTGACATCTATATATATTTAGACTGCAAAAAAACATTTAAAAGATCATCTCATGAAATTCCTGCCTAATTTTGTAAATTGGTTCTCTTTGGGACTATGTATTTTGAGAGATATTCAATTTTTTTAAATTAGACATCACAATACCAAAATCCATTTCAACAATCTTTTCAACAATGGAGAAGTAATTCTTTTTAATAGTGTATATCATTTAAGAAAGTTATTATGATTCCATATTATATTATAGTCTATACTCAAATTTCTCCAGTTGTATTCCAAATGTGTAGCTTAAAATATATATAAATATTTATTTCTCCAGGACTCATTAGGGTGCATGCATTGCATTTGGTTGGCATGTCTCTTTAGTCTACTTTACTTTTAGAATAGTCCCACCACTGTTACTTCTTTTATGAAAATTACATTATTTAGAATGTACACATTCTGAATTTGTCTGGTTCATATTTCATAAAAAGGTTTAAGGTAAACATTTTAGGCAGAAACATTATATAGCTGATGTTATGTGTATCTTATTCCATCACTTCAGGTGACACATGTCAGTTTGTCCCATTACAGGTAATGCTAAATTTGATCACCCGGCTAAAAGAGTAACTGCCAGATCCTTCCACTAAAGCAATGTATTTTCCTCTTTGCAATTAATAAATACATGGTGGGGTGATACTTTGAGGGCCATAATTACTATACTGTATGTACCAACTTTCACTCAATGGTTTCAATGTTGATCCTTTGCTAGACTAAATTATTAGTGCAAATTTCATTCTTTCTATATTTTAGCCACCATTCTACTGTAAAGAACAACTTTCATTTTCCACCTTCATTTTTTCTCTTTTGTATTGGGGTAGGGTTTTTTCTTTTTAACATAACTATGGACTTACAAATTTTCTTTTCATTCAATATGTTATAATTCATTAATATCAGTATTCTTTTTGATGTCAAATTGTCACAGATTTTGCCTGTGGAACCCTGTCAACAGGCTCCTATTTTTTTTTGACATATATTCCCATTTGTTTTTGAGCCCTTCTTGCTCTCTGACATAACAAAATGTTCCAGAATCTCTATACTCCTGTTCAAGAATCAGGAATTTCTCTTAGGAACAGAACACTGTCTTCTTTTAGTATTTAGTATTTAGTATTCCAGTATTTGGAAGCCAAAATTTGGGGACAGGATATGTTTGGTTTTTACTGGGGCATCATGGCTTCAAAGCCCTTTCCATTGACTGAAATAGAAAATATACTTTTTTTAAATCTATGAAATAATATTGATACTTCCAATTCAAATTAAATACCACAATATACTTTTCAATTTTTCCTCATTCCATGTTTATATCTCCTAATAACCCTGGTTCTCCCAAATCCAATATAATTACTCACTTGCTACATCTCAGACAATACACAAAATAATTTCAGAATTCGGAACTCTGAAGTCAATAAAGACCACCGACAAATACCACTATCAAAAACAAATCTAAATATAGTAAAAGATCTTGTTCTTAGACTATTTCCCTCTAAGCTTGAACAGTTAGAATAATGTTTAAAAACTACTTGATTTTTTTGGTGATTATGTTATAAACTTGTTAGTTCATTTATGTTTTGTTTTGTTTTATCATTTTTTATTTAATTTAATTGAATATTTGAAACATTTACATAGTTCAAAAGTCACAACAATATAAAAACATATCCTCAGAGAAGTCTCACTCCCTTTCTTATACCCTCCACACTGCTTCTCACCTTATGGATAAATAGTTCACTAGTCTCTGGGTTAATCCTTCCTGTGTTTCTCTTTTGCAAAAATAACCTTTGTTTTTTCCTTATTTTCTCTTCTTTATTACTAAAAAGGACCATAATTACTATACTGTATATACATTTTATATCATTCCATATCAGCTCACAGAAATCTTCCTTATTCTTTTTAATAGTATATTTTATTCAGTCATCCAAGAAACAGACATTTAGGTTTTTCCAATACTCCACTGTTATAAATAGTTCTACAGTAAAAGAATTTGAGCATATGTTATTCCATATTTGTGCAGGTAATTCGCCAGAGTAAATCTCTGTAACTTGAACTGGTAGGTTAAAGGAAAATGCATGTATAGTGTTGTTAGATATTACAAAATTCTCATAAAATTGTAGCATTTCTCATTTCCATTAGCAATAAGCAAGAGTGTCAGTTTCCTCAGAGATTTATCAAATAAGTATATTCTAAGTTTTCGAATCTTTGCCAATTAGAAAGGTGAAAATGGTCTCTCTGTATTTTAATTTGCATATCTCTTATTATTAACGAAGTTGAACATCTTTTCATATATTTTCATATAGTCTATTCTTTTTTTGGTGAACTCTATGTCTTTGCTTATTTATTTTACATCATGATTTAGATCTTTCTAGTGGAAAAATTTCTTCGATAATACTACAATGATGCCTTCAAACTTTGTTTTATTTATTTATTTGGGCAACCCTCGGTTGATCTCACAGAGTGCAAGGACCTTGTCAGCTTACAATCCCTTATTTATTTTATTTTTTATGCCTACAGCCACCTGGTCTTCCTAGGTGGTCTCCCATCCAAGTACTAATCAGGCCTGTCCCTGCTTAGCTTCTGAGATCAGACGGGATCAGGCCTGTTCAGGGTGGCATGGTCATAGACCAAACTTTGTTTTAAAAAATAAAGAATAAAACATAAAAAATGGAAGAAAAATGTAGAAATTGGCTGAAAAGGCTAATATCATTTAAAACTATACTGTCATATTCTATATTGTGTTCTAAACACTCCATTAAACAGCAGCAATTATTTCAAGTGAGAAGAACATTAAGAAAAATGCATTCAAGTTAGAATTTCATGATGTCAACTACTGTAAATGGTTAATCCCCAAAATAACCAAACCAATGAAGAAGATCAAAGTTTGGGAACCAAATGATTGAGAAACACTTCATTGTAACAGTTTCATTACACCCACCTCATTAGTACAGGTAATTCTTCGAGGATGAGGGGCTTCCTGTTGCAGCTGATACACTACGAGAAGGTAGAAAGTGAAAGATGTCAGCTTTCCTTATGAAGAACTTCTGAATATATCAGACACCACAAACTGGCTACTTTTTATGTTCACAAGATAACTGGGGTACAGTACTATTTGTTATGAACACAGCAAATAAAATAAACTAAACTAATTTAGTGGAAGCCCAGTAGCAAGCACAAATATAAAAGTCATAATCCACACAAGCATCTTTCTATCTATGACAAATCAGTACCAAATATTTTGCTCTGTTCTCTATAATCTGGTCATTTATTTTCCCCAATTCTTTGGTGCAAAATTACATAAAGCATGTCTCTGATATAAACCAATAATGGTCACATATTTTTAAAGCACATTATTGTCAAACTTGAAAGAAAAATTAGAATTTATAGGCTAGAGGTAACAGACATGCTGTTATTCTCCCCTATTTATATTACGAATATCTATCTTCAATCTCCCATAAAAACAAAATTTCTGAGCCAAAGTTACCATCACTTATTCAACTAGGGCATATGAAGCAAAAGAAAAAATTCTGGTACTGAAATAATTTGCCAAAGAGAGGATAATTTTTAGGGTATTTAAAAATGGATCAGTGAAAATTATACCAATACCATGACCTTCTAGCCTCTCCTAGGCTTTTTAATTTGAAAAGAAAGAATGAAAAGAATGTGCAGTTATCAGAGAAAGTGTGTTGATGTATGTCTAAATTTATCTTTTGGAGGGAATCTGTCTTCTATTTCTACATATATAATCACATATAATTGAACTAAAACTAATTTTGTATTTAAATACATACACATTTTCTCAACATAACATCAAACTACCCAGACATCTGGGATTGTCAGATAATGAATGGCTCAAATTCCAGTTGGATATCATTATAGATACTCCACCTCTGATCATTTTCATTCACATGTAACACAGGAACATATGTAAATATATACAATTAGACTATATACATACACATAAAATTAGACTATACATGTGTGTGCATATATATATATACACACATGCACTGAGAACAGACACATATCACTGTTCTGTATTGCTATGCAAAAGCAATACAGCATTGCAACTAAGAATGTAAACTTTTGAATCAGACCTCATGGGGTTTGAACACTGGGGTTCTGCCACCATGCTGCATACAGAGCCTCAGTTTTCCTCATCTGTAAAATGGAGCTAAAATCAGTTTCTACTTCAAAGAATACTAAAAGGATTAAGTAACTTACTACATATAAAAGACTTAAAATAGTCCCTAGCACAGAGTAAACACTCAGTAAAGATTAGTTAAGGTTCTATGTAGGTGACTGATATTAATACAAAAACTTTACAATAATATTTGGTTACCAGAATGCATCTTGAGTTCATCACCCAAGCAATACCATGGTGATGCTATAATTTAAAAGGTACTGAGAGGATACAGATTTACTGTTTAAAAATAAAAAATTAAATCTCTTCCTCATTTAGTAATGATAGAAATTCTATTGATAAAAATGTATTCCTTTGCCTTTTCCTCGCGGCTGCTAAAATCCCTAAGAAATGCAGCACATTAAAATAGTTTTATATATCTATATTTTACTGTGGGTTTTTCAAAAATATCCCTGTGAATACATATTTTATGGATTAAAGAGATGATATGAAGGGAGTAATTCTGAGGTACAGAAGGGAAAAAAAGAGAGCACTGAAACCAAACTGGCCCTGATAATGAGTACATGTGTATCACCCAGAGATATTTGTAAATCTCTATCCTCCTAAGAGAAGTCAAAACATGATTTGCAAAAAGAGACGATTCTTCAGGCCCATTTCTGTTCACATTACTGTTCCGATTTGTAATTCTCAAAAGATGAGTTGTTTTCCTTTGTCAAGAAAATGCTTTGGAAAGTACTGCCACCTATGGAAACTTAATTATGAGAACTGAATGCTAGTAAAGAACATTAGAAGTTACTAGAAAAAAAGTAAAATGTTGATTTTCATTCAAAGGACAAGTACTATAGTATCTGGCTATCATCAGTAATAGTTACCTATTCTGTAAGCAAACGTTAAGATAAGCCAGTATGAAAAAAAGAATGACAATACTGTCACATGAGAATTTCAACCTTCGTTTTTGTTAGTTTCAAAAGGTATAGTTCTATTCATGGAGAGGAGTAATTTTTAGACAAATGCCTCCTCATTGGCTAGTTTATCTTTAAGGCTCATTTTAAATAAATGATATTTATTTGGATATTGATAACTGAATATAACATGAATTCAGGGAACAAGCATCAAAAGGACCATTTAAAAATTATGCACAGTAATAAAGACTAATTCAGGCCCTACTCAATTTCAAATTTTTGGTAATTTAAACTGAAACTCAGTTGAAATTTAAATTGCACACTCATTAACTGATTCATCAAGAATAGCTAAATTATTAAGTGAGAAGATATATGTTTAAAGTACTTAATATTTTTCGATTACCTTAGAAGTGTCAATGCTTGTATACTAATTAATAAATTTCTTAGTACCTAGAGACAATACATTTTTAATCAAGTTCAGAGATCACAAGTTGGTCTCCTGAGGTCAAAACTAGCTCATATGTGTTTGGTTTGCTGTTTGCTAAATTTAAATTTCTTTTTAATATTTTAAAATTAAGACTTTTAACATCAACAACAAAGCAAAAGAGAATTCCAGCTTCTCCTGAAAAATCAGAGAAGACAGGTACAACACTGGACCCAGAGTTTTAGATGAATAACCACAATGAAGTTGATTATGACCTAGCTACTCCCTACAGACAGGGCATCCATGCTCTACATTCTCACAGTCCCCATCTGGCTAACTTACCTCATTTATCACATGTTATTAGGCCCCTGGTTTAATTCAAGCATACGTATCGAAAAGCAACAAAACTGTATTTGTTTAAAGAAGTCCTCAACTTAAGACTTCTTGCTAATTCTATTTTCCCACTGGTTTGTATTTGTAAGGTTTTAAAATTTTGTTTTCACAAGCTTAACAAAACCAAAAATGGAAAGCAGAACAGAGGCATGAACATGTAAGTTTCTTATAGAATCAGAGTGAAAATAAGTTTCTTATAGAATCTCACTGTGCAGTTATTTAGATTCCGCCACACTAAAGACCAAAAAAAAAAAAAAAAAAAAAATCCCTAACATGTTGCAACTTTTGACATTAAAATTTAACTGCTCCCTTTAGTTTTATAGATGTAATACAGATAGATGTTATCAAAACATTCTGAATAGTTTTCATTCGGCCTTTACCTCCTTACATGGATTGACGTACCTCACTTTTTAAAAATCTCAATCCATCTAGATTTTATTACCATTTTGAGAAAAAATTTTTAATTACTAAAATTTCATTCGCATCACAGAAAAAATGATAAATGCAATCTGGTTTATCAGTCCCAAAGACTGTCGTAGAATTTATTGTCAGTTATCAACTCTAAACAAGATATATATATAGGTCTGACCTCAGAATTAAACAAAATGTCATGGCTTAATTTCTAAGGGTACCGGGCAGGGCCTACTACCCCAGTTACTTAAGATTCTAGTCTCTATTCATGAAATAAGATGTCACAGGCTTGTCAGTCTTTAAAACATTCTCTTTTAAAATGCACAAGTGCCTGGACAGATAACTTCTTAAGGTACTATTAAGGAAATACCTTACTGGAAATTATTTATAGATAGCTGAATATAAACTGCAAAATTGCTTGATAGTGGCAAGACAAAACAAACAAAAAGCAGATTAAAAAAACTCAACCTAGATCACAATTTTTTTCTAAGATCATAATTTTGACAAACACATTTAACAATCTGTATGATCATCATAATAATTGCTTCAATGTTAAGTGCAATCTTTCCATGTTTCCTTATTAGTTAAAATTTGTATATATTCAAATTCTTAGAAGACAACACATCATTTTATAAGAAAAATTCAAATGACCAATTTTAAAAATGAATTTTTCCATTTGGCTTTAGCACAGTTTAATCATAAAATTTCCTTGAATTGGAAAATTTTTTTCATTTGATGGTCAGAAGACAAATAATTGCCTCCTAGTTTCTACTATTAAAATGATGACAGAGGGATACTCAGGCACTGAAGTCACTAAAAGAAACTATAAAACACAGCTGCAGTACTCTCACCACCTGTAGAAATATGCCATTTTTAAAGACAAATGGTAGCTACAGTAAGACATACGAAGATACAAAAAATACAAACTGCACATACATTTAGTTATCAATATTCTTCAGGGGGAAAAAATCACCAACACGATTCAATAACAGTCTGAGGCTTCATAAATGATGTTACATACAAAATGTGCAAGGCACAAGTCAGAGCAAAGAGAACAAAGATAAACTGAAAACCAGAAAATACAGAAAATTTTAAATAGGCTTCCTGCCAATGAGATTATGAAACAAAATCTTCCAGAGGTAAAGAACATTAGTCATTTTTATACATTCTTTGAACTATACTCCCCAGAAACAAAAAGGCAGTGAGGGAGGAGAAAATGCATCTATGGCAATATTTTTAGAAATTGTTCATATTTTGCTTACTATATAGATAGCCCAAAGTAGCAACTTATTAAAAACAAAAATAAACAAAAAAACTCTTGTGTTGTTCTGGGAACATAAAACTAACAAGAATCTGTTTGGTGCTCCCTCAGTCAGCAAATTTCAGAAGCTTACAAATATCAAAATTTAGAATAACTCAACATTTACAAGATGTTAATAATATATATTTAAAGTGCAGGTTTCTTAAAGTTGCTTATTCAACTCTATAGACAATAGACAAAAGCTTTTAGTACTGGTTTCTACAATAGTGCATTCATGAATTTTAACTCCTTTGATTAACCCTATTTCCACTTTTTAAAAATCTAGAATATTTTTCACGTTATGAAATAATATTCCCTAGGAAACAAGGAAGAAAAGATAAAGGACTAACAACCTGACCTCTTGAAGAAATTTTTATTCTAATGCAAAGTTTAAAGAGCAAAATATAGAATTCAAATGTCCCTTATATTTGGGCAATTTCTAAAAAAAAAAAGACTACTTTCATTTGCTTCTTTTTCTCTACTCTATCAAGATAGCCTCCTGACATTATCACTGATATATTTCTTTTTCATATAAAGAATCAGGATCTGAGAATAATTAGATAGTATGACTTCGTAGTTAGCTTCTCCTTGCTTTAGTCTTATCAGCTGTTGTCTACATGGTATGGGATTCCATGCAAGCTCAAAGGGATGAGATGCATTCCAGATGTGAAACCATATACAGACTTTGTGGAAACACTCTTGTTTCCTCACAATTACTTCTATACTATTCCCAAATCCTATTGTGAATTAATTTTTCAAAAATAATAGGTACAAAATGGAATGACTTTTCATACCTACTGATTATAATATTTTTATATAACCTATAAAACACTATAACCCACCCAATTTAAAATCTGTGTACTTACAGTACGATTTCCAAACAGGAGGTCTATATTCATCTGTATCTGAAAAAATAAACATCAAATTAACATTAGTGAATATTTATATCTTAAGGAAGATATTTTAGTATTTATTGAGGTCTACTTGCCCAAAGCATTGTGCCAGGAACTAAAGGGTATTCAAAGGTTTTAGTCACGGTCCTCACTTTCTTGAAGGACAATTTCAAAGATGTTCAAAAAATGTTACTGTATTTAACTACTTAGCATATAAAAATATCAAGGTTAATTTTTATTGCTGGCACTCATTTCTTACAATTACTGAGTTAATGATGGTCAACAATGTCTTTGTTTCTTTGGGCTTAATTCTATGATTATTTCACTGAAAGATCCCTGAAGTCATTAGAATTTTTCTTTTTCAAACTGAGCAGATAACAATTTGAATCCTCAGAAAGGTATTTCTATAATTCCTCACATTACATATGGAGGATTTCCAGTGTAACTGATTTTACTAACATCAGGAGAGAAGAGCAGCAAGGTACAGATCTTAGTCCTCATACATTCTGGACAATCAAAACCAGGAAATGAAGAACACTTCAATGGAAGAGAGCCTAGCTAGGGAGCCACAAAGAACATGAGGCAAACATCTGCTCTTCTATTCCATTTCCCCTCCCTCTGCTTGAATGCAGATGTAGGACACAGTGTGAAGAGGCAATGGAAGGAGACGGAAATACAAACATGTGAGCAAGATGGAGGAATTAGAAAAAGGAGAGGGGCCAGTTTGGTTTGGCTTCTCATCAGTAAAGCATAGTGGAGGAATTATTCTGTCAGTCATAAGCTCTGCCTGCAAGATTATGTAGCCAAACCAGCAGACAACAGCATTTTCGTGTGGAAAGGTGGGAAAGCCACATCACCTGGCTGTGCTGGCATCCAACATGAACTCATTAAGGAATTTGATGCTAAAAATCTTGGTCTCCAAGGAGGCAAAACAATTCCTGGAAAGTTTATTGAGAAGACTGAATCTAGCATATGTAAAGTAAAAAATGGTCATAGACACAAAACATTTAGCCCCCAACTTCCCAACCTTTAAATGCAATCTCACACTTCATTTATGATGTGTTATCATAAACCACACAAATACTTTGAGTCAGAGGGCTATAGCAAGACTTCTACTAGTGAGCATAATAACACAAAAGGGAAAGTGTAGTCATGTGGAAGTTGCTTGGCACCTAGTAGAAGTGTTCAAATATGTTTTCTTAAAGAACGAATAAAAGATTACATGAATAAACGAATACTGAATGAAGTAATGCAGCAAATAAAGTTGACTCTTCTTATTCATGGTAGTTATAGTTATATTCTATAAAGTCACTTCGAACACAATTACCGAATACTGAAACACTACTCCCACGGGAAACATAAGGTTAGGTTCCTACATGCCTCTGGTCACGACATTTTTATCAACCAATCAATCAATACATAAACTTGTTTTATGTGTGTTTCTGTTTAAAGATACCTTACTTAGTATATATTGGTGATTCATTAACACTGAACTCACAGCCAACAGCACTGTGATTCATGCCTCAATGACGCTTGTCTAACATGTGTATTTTCTCCGTAAGATACATCACATCCTTCTTGCACTTAGATCACCAGACAGCACAATGGCACTATGCTTGAGGGCCATTTTAAACAACAAAATCACCAATGAAAAAAAATGCAAAAAAAAAAAAAAATAGACTAAATGGCACTAAATAGACTTTGAAGAGGACACTTGTTTACATATGAGAGCTGAAAGAAAGCAAAGAAGGCAGAGTTGCTTTGTTTGACCTCAGCTAGGAATATGTAGGTCATGCAACTCAAATATTCTGCCACTCTGTTATCACTGGCAAATGACCAGGAAAATGTCACAGGTACTTATTTTAGGGTTCCAAATAAATGCTAGCAAGTAAGCAAATTTGCAAATACCTAATTGTGAATAATGAGGTTTAACTGTATATGAATGAGTAATTATTTAGGAAAACTGCCAACTCAAGTGAATTTGCCTAGTAATGACAAAGTTAGGATGAAATATGACCTTTAAGCAGTGATATATACATATTGACCTCACTAGGGATGCATGTGTGTTTGGGGGCTTTAATTATATTGAGGTTTGTCTTAATAAGTAAATTATAATTATAATTAACTCAATTATATATTTTTAATACTAAAAAAATTTGCCTATAAGCATTCAAGCCATTTTATGATTTCTCTGATGACATATAAATGCTATACTAAATTGGTTCAGGGATTAACACAGGAATGTACATTTACTCTTTCGGAAATTACCCACATTCCATGTGTGTCCTGGCCTTATTGCCTGGGTCCAAAGCGCATAAGCTGCAATGACCAGGCCCCTTCTAACTATCATGTAGGACAGTGGTGCCCAACCTTTTCGACACCAGGGACCGGTGCTCCTATGGGAATCTAATGCCTGATGATCTAAGGTAGAGCTGAGGAGGTGATGCTAGTGCTGGGGAGTGGCTCCAAATACAGATGATGCTTCGCTTGTGAGCTGCTCACCTTCTGCTGTGTGGCCCGGTCCTAACAGGGCACAGACAGGTACTGGTCCGTGGCCCCAGGGTTGGGGACCCCTGCTATAAGCAGTTAGACAAGGAACTCTCAACAAACAATACAGGGCTGGTCTTTAACACTGACAGAAAGTGATTAAAAGAAGGGAGATAAATTGTGTAATATTATACTAGAGTTTTCTTTCTGGCATTTGGCAGAGGATGGGCTGCTTCAGGACTGAGCAAGCCTCCTGGGGTTCAAGCTTGGAGGAAGAGACAAAGATACTGAATTTCGGGCTAACTGGAACACTAATTAATAGAAAAAAAATGGAAGCATATTTGGTCCCTGAATTTATATAACAGGTCATGTCAGTTCCTCCTGCATATCTTTTTGGCCCTGTAGTTCTATTTCTAGGAATTTACTGTAAAATAATTAAGGATGTTAAGAAAATATTAATATAGAAGAATACTGCTGCAATATTACTTGTAAGGCCAATAAAATGGATCTAACCTAAATGCCCAACATTTGGAAACTGACAGAATCAATTATGATATATTCCAGTTTGAAGATACCTTGACTACATTAAAAGGACACCTTTTAATCTGTCAGAAAGTCTGTTCTCTTAAATATTTTAAATCTTTTAGATGAGTGGCTCGTCTAAAGTCTGGATTACAAACAGCTTTTAATATCTATTAATATTAACCATATTAGAAATTAAAACTGAGAATAAGTTATTTATTTATTTTAAAATCATATACAAAATTAATTAATATATAATACATTTATGAAAAATAATTTCACTTTTCAAAACAAAAAATTTGCTTTACATTTTGAAAATCTCTTTAATGTCTAGTGTAAGTGAAGACAGCCAGATTCTCATAACTGCTTCTGCATTTAATCTCTTGTGATATCACACGTAATGTACCTTCTGGAAGGTTAAAGTGGACACTTGTGAAAGAATGAGTGTGAGAAGGCAAATAATGTCTTATTATTATTAAAATAGTTTAACTTTGTGGAAACTTAAAAAATCTGGGGACCCCTAGGAGCACCCAGATCATACTTCGAGAACAACTGCGCTAGGATATGGGGTAAGGTGGGGAAACATACATCTCATCTACAGAAGAAATGCAAAAGTTCACAAAGAAAAGAGGAAATCATGTGTTCAGCAGTTCAAAATCCTTTCAGCTTGTTCAAAGGAAGGGCCAATAAGCACCAAATGTCTGTGATTTGTCTTCAGAGGAGGTCTCAAGGGCTCTCATCGCCTCTTTTTGATTCTGCCAGAAAATCCGCCCAGACCTACCATATAAGTATGACAGACTTCCACTAAAGCTTAATAGAGAATGACAGCCACATAACCTATAACTCAGGAACAGCTCATCTTAAAAAACTCAAGGACAACTGCTTAAAATAGTCTTAGTATAGTATGGATGAGTGTATATATCCACAAAATCCATTAAAAGATTTTCTCCATTGCCTTTAAGTGTCAGTAATACTTTTCATATCTACATAAAAGATAATTTTATAAAAATACCAAAGTTAGAGGATGTAAAGCAATCAGAACTCTCATGTTCTACTAATGGGAATTTAAATGAAAACACACACTTTGGAAAACTAGCAGTATTTACTTAAGCTAAACTTATGCATACCTTATGGTCCAACAATTCCATTCTTGGGCATATACCCCAAAGAAATACATACATTCACCAAAAGACATATACTACAATATTATTAGCAGCACTATCTATAGTGGCCAAAACCTGGACACTCCCCCAAATACCCATCATCAATAGAATGAATAAATTGTGATATATTCCCACCATGTACTACTATGCAGCAAAGAGAATAAATGATCTATAACTAGAACTTCACTCAACAATATGGATCAACCTATGATGTCAATCCCAAGAAAGAAGACATAAATATATACCGTATGATTCAATTTATATGAAGTATAAAAACAGGCAAAAAGTCAGGAGAGTGGTTGCTCTTGTGAGGAAGGGGCATAGCAACTGGAAGGCAATGCACAAGGGGTTTCTAGGTTCCTGCTGCTGTGCTCTTTCTCAGTCTGGGTGCTGGTTGCATCCCTAGACTCATCAGGCTCTATATTTACATGTATGCTTTTCTGCATGTAGATTAAACTTCAACAAAAACAAAAGTAAATAAAAATGAAAATACCAAAGTGATGCTGGCATACAGAAATATCAAGACAATCAGAAAGTTTCATTCATTCCATAATATGTATTGAACACCTTCTTTGGGTAAGAGTATCCATTACAAGATGGGTCCAGACATAGCTTATGCCTTCAAAGGCAGTAAGGAAAATAAGATGGATATTATTATTTACAAATAAGGTAATATAATAAAAGTAATAGATAATACTCTTATACACAATGAGAGTTTTACAAACCATCATGTTGTCAAAATGCCTGGCAAGCATAGGTCCCCAGTAAGTATTTGCTGAGCTAAAGAAATGGGAAAAAAGAAGGAACCACTTTGGCCAGTGTCAAGAAAGGCAAACCAGAGGTGGTATTATCTGACAAGGGTTCTGAAGAACAGATGATTTTTTTAAGTAAAATGGTTAAGAGAAGAAGATTGGAAATAAGAGAGAAAGAACATTATAAATAGGGGAAACATACTGAATAAGGGCACAGAAACAAGAAAGTTCTGGAAGTGTTTGAAGAGCAGCAAATAATGCAGAGTGGCTGAAATAAAAGACATGTTGAGGAAAGCTTGAGCTGTCCAAGGAGCATTCATAAGTAATACACCACGTGTTTTCTCTGCTTTGTACTTATTTTGTACTCAGATGTCTGAGAATACCGTAGTCAGGCCCAGGTCAGTTCTCAAGAGTGAGAGAAAACAAGCCAGGCAGCAGAAAGGCCAAAGGTGGAAGAAACAGCAAGTAGAAGTGATGGAGCAAAGACTCAGAGGAAGAAGAAAGTAATGGGCTCAAAAAAAACATGTGGTAGACCCCGGAAGGTGGAGGGTCAGCTCTACGTCTAAGCAAGTGGGAGAATAAGAAGACAGGTTTGGTATGAGACCTTCTCTTCTGTGATTCTAAGCAAAATCTAAACAAATAAATTCAGGAAAACAAAAGAAAAAAATGAGATCAGCAAACTATATGAAAAGTAAAGACCAAGTCGATTGGTATGCATATTGAAAAGAGAGAAGTTAACTTATTACATGCAGTAGATGCCCAAGGTCATTGGGGTATTATTCTCTCCCAGAACCAGAAGGAGAAAGGCTTCTCCAGAGGGTGATTTTTACTTTTGTTACATATCTATGTCATTTAAAAAAAATTATACAATAAATATATTACATTTGCACCAAGGAGAAAAAAATTATAAAAACAAAAAGTTAAGAGTTAATTATTTGTAAGAGGAGGAAAATGGAAACTGATTCAGATAGGAAAAAAATCTCATTTAACAAACCCCACAGGAAGTCCTAATTATTCTGAGTGGGTTCTTGAAATATACTACCAGAGAAATCGTATTTCCAGTCTGAGAGGCTTAAAAATCACTGCAAGCCTTGTGACAAATTTGTATATAACAAAGCACCACCTTCTGCTAAAGTCTTTGATTCTCCCTCAAAATCTTTATGGAGGTCTTCATTTATTTCTTCTCTCTGTTCTAATTGAATCTGCTGAATGGCAAGCATTCACTATGGAAAAATGAAGTTTCTTAATTAAATTTTCTTTCACTTTTGGTTAATTGCTAGAAATTTTGAGTCAAGGAAATCTTTCACATATTTTACTTTTATGAAGAATGATTCCAATTTTTCCTTGCTTTTATAAACTCAGAGATACAGATTTTAAGGAAGATTAGCGTTAATTTTTTTTTGCCTATAATTTCTTTTTGTGTTGCTTTTCTCTCTAAATAATAATACTTTCAAGGACATTTATTTTTCCCTTAGATATTAAAAATTTCAAGATACTTATCTGTATTTTTAGGCAATGATTAAAAGAACCTTAGTTAAATATAACTAGGCTTTCTCTGACATTATATTGTAATTTATAATATTAGGGCTATGTGGGAAATACTCAAAGTGTTCATTTACTGGTTGACAAGATTAAACCTATTCATAAATACCCTAAAGTTCTGAATTTTCAGATTAACCTAAAATATTGTATAATTGAGTAAATCTTTATGCTCTCTCCAACTGAATTCTTTTTACATCCAGTAGATCTACTGAAAACAAAAAGTTTTATTATATTTTTACTACATAGTTTTGTGTATTATTACATAGTTATGTCTTATGAATTCTTTGGTTTAGAACAATATTTTTCTGTTGAAATTTAACTTTTTATTTAAAAAAAAATTAACAGTCCATTCTGGAACAGACTAGAATGTTAAATTTAAGCTGTTTATTGTTTTAGGCTCAAAACAAAAAGGTTTTTACAACTTTTTAACAATATGATGGGTTTTCTCAAAAAGAACTACAGTTGCATTTTAAATGAGGTTTAGCCTAATAATGCATGAACACTTAAAAACTATGTGATTCATGTTTCACAGCATGTTTGTTTCAGATTGTCTTTGATTTGAAAATTAACAATTATGATTTCTGAAAAAAAAAAAAGGCATTTATTGACAAGAAAAAGAACATTTCCTCCCTTCGAATGAAGACTCACCTTTCAACCAACAGGCAAGAGATTCCCTGTCCTGTTTTAATCAGAAATGAAAGGCATTAATGATTAATTCCCACCTGCTGCTTTTTTGTTTCCATATCAAATTTGGCATACCAAAATGATGAGATGCTTGTGACCAAAAAAACTCTATTTTACTATAATATTTTAAAAGAAGGGCATAAAATTCACAATAAATACCAAAAAATTACCACTGTTAATATCTGAAAGAGTCACAAAGCAAACAACCAAACTTTTTACTCTAAAAGAAATATATTTCTTGGAATACAAAAATTCACAGTAAAAATTACAAGGCTCATAACAATATACACAGTTCTAAACTAATGAAGAAATAAAGAGTTTTGCTAGGTTTCTAGATACCTCCTATCCTGACTAAACCTCTTTCCTAGAAAATGCTTCAAAACGTGGAAAGTAAGCATTTCAACTAAGATAATTAAAATTCACTCTGCAAAGTCATGGCCAAATCAGGTCAGTTAAATTCACCCTTGGAAGAAACAAAGTCATTTAAAACTGTTCTGAGTTGAAAACTGATGTGTCATGATACAATTCTGACTGAAATAAACTATTTTTAAAATCAAAGATAATTGTTTTTAAGTCTTCAGAGAATAATGACCCAGAACTGTTAGTACATGGAAAAAAACTTCCCGGATGGTACAACTATAGGGCTCACATTTAACTTCAACAAAGATCTCCAAAAACAAGTGTTTTGCAAATGTGGCGCACAACTCTTCACTACAGACTTTGGCTAACGAAGCATCCTAAATGAAATGTGAACTAAACTTAGAAATTTCTCCTTTTTAAAACTCAAGCTTCACTTCACCTTTTATTAAAGACCTAAACAATGTTTCCTCCAACCAGCTTGGCAGACATAGCAAGCAGACTACATGAAGTCCTTCTGCTTACTCAGATCTTTTCACTGTACTCTTGGTAACAAAAAAGCTATGCACAGAAATTGAGTCATTCGACTCAATTCAAAAGTATAGGTTATTATTTTTTCCAACTCACTATTTTTTTCTTCTAGACAAGTCCTCTATCTCTCTGAGGTTTTCTGTCTAAAGGATCTGGTAATTTCTGCTGTTTATCCTAACATGTTGGCATATTAACAGAAAAGTTCTCAGACAGGCCCACTTAATCACAAGGTTTCTAAGAGAGAACATCAAGAAGAGATTTAGCTCTTGCTAGTCAAGCCTTTCAATAACATCTCAATATTCCCAAATGGCTCCCATTAGGATTCTGTTAGGTAAGTAAAAGAATTCACCTTTAATAGCATGATGTATTTCCTAAAACCCTCTACCAAAAAAATTGGATACACACAACAAAATAGCAATAAAGTATATAGCCTTCTACTTGATTTCTCTCCATCTCCCATGTCTACATTAAACTGCAATAAATTAATTTTTACGAAATCCTTATAATTCATCCTTAAAAGAATATACCATATGGTATAAATATTTCACCACACACACAAACAAAAGAATATACCTGATGAATACTTTTTCCAAACCCAGCAAAGTAGACTTTTAACCATCCAGAGCACTTGTAGTTATAGATATCAAAAACGTAACAACATGAAAACTCTTTGCAGAATTTTTACTCTTTATAAATAAAAGTTCTGGAAAATAACTAAAACTATACTTTTAGTGGGGATCTTCCTAGTCGGTTACCTAAGAACTATAACTCAATTGTCACAAACCCCCTCACCTCATTCAGTAGACAGTATATAGACTCCTTGTTCTTTTCTTAAAGGAAAAGTTGCAAACAATGTTTTTCTCCTTGTTGTTATTCATCCTTTGGGACAAATTATTCCTAACCCGTGCATTTCCCATATACCACCTTATTTTATAGCAATGACTCACTTGGATCCTTGCCCTTGGAAAAGTAATCTATCATCATATTCTCAGGCTTAGGAGTATATAACAGAATGTGTTTATTAGAATATGCATTATTTTTTGACACAGATTCACAGAATAGTTAAGACTCCCCAATGATGAGAGTTGGCCTATTATTTTGCCAGCAAGCATTAAAACAGCAACCCTTCAAAGTCTTGCCTTACATCAGTGTTTTCAAGCTTTATCAGGAGGACAGGAACTCAGAAAATAGGATATACTAACTCTTAAATGAAATTGTATGGGGGAAAGAGATAAAGATTCTTTTAGTATCATAGTTGGCCCTCAGAATCCATGGGTTCTGCATCTGCAGATTCAACCAAATGCAGATCTAAAATACTTTTTTAAATGTTACATTGTGGTTGATGTGTACTATGTAGTTAGGCTTACGATGGCTGTCTCTGTACTAAACATGTATGGACTTTTTTTCTTGTCATTATTCCCTAAACAATACAGTATAACAACTATTTCCATAGCATTTATATGTTAGGTATTATACATAATCTAAAGATAATTTAAAGTATATGGGAGGATATACATAGTTTATATGAAAATACTATGCCATTTTATATGAGAGACTTGAGCATCCATAGATATGGGTATCCGCAGGGAGGTGGAGGGTGTCCTAGAACCAATTCCCTGTAGATACCAAAGCATGACTGTACTGAGATAGAAAAAGATCACAACATTCCTCATCTTATAACTTCCTAATGCACTTCTTTTATACTGGATTTCTCTGGGAAAACCAATCAGTCACACACACACACACACAAATGGATTCTGAAAAAACACAAAGAAGTTTGCTTTAGATTACAAGATGTGGAACCGAATGTGGACTAAGGCAGCTCATAGATGTAGGAAAGAAATCAGAGTCAGACAGAGAAGTAATACTGTGTCAACCACAAATGAGCACAGTTGGATAATTCTAAGCACATGCTAACTGTCCCAAGGTATAATAAAATGCTCAGCATGTTTTAATTAACTGTGCTTGGACTGCACACATGACAGTATAGGCTGCCAAGATGCAAAAACTCTTTGGAAATGAGAACTTGTGCTTCAAATTGATAGGTATCTATTTTTCTTCCTTTGAGAGCAGCATCCAGGGAATGAAAGATCTGAGGTTGTGGTCTTCTCCTGCCGACAGTTGCACCCAACAAAGCCTATAATGAACATGTAACAGACTTATTTGTCTTAAAGAAGTTTCTGCAGTCTGGGGACAAGAGGAGCAACTAACTGAAAGTATAACAGTAACAAAGGCCCATCTTTTCTTAATTCCTACATCCAAATGCTTTAAAAGTGAAAGTATTTTTATAATTCATTTGGCAGCAAACTCTGGTGTGACCTAAACCTGAAAATATTTTTTAAATTCTTTGTAAATCATTTAATGGTAAAAACATCACCTGAACGAACATGAGAATATTTAGTTTTTATTTATTCCACAGAATGTGACTATTCGTTTCATTGCAGAAATATTAACATGTGATTAGAGTGACAGACTGCTGCGGTTTTATAAAATATACTACATATGAGAAATATATTACCTTCCTAAAATCTAAAAAATTGTGAATTCCAACACACATCTTTTAGCAAGGGTTTTGGATGAGGGATTATAGACCTGATAGTGTTGTTAATATTTATGGCTGATCATGTTAAAATGTACGTCAGAACATGGTACTCTTCTGCTAGACTCTCCAATGGCTTCCTGTGTCACTAGGAATAAAAGCCAAACTCTTTACCATTGCCTACAAGATTGCTATTCAAAAAGGACCACAACATTGACATCACCTAGTAATTTGTTAGAAATGCAGAATTGCAGGACCCAACTCCCATCCATGAATCAGAATCTGCATTTTCACAAGATCCCCAAGTGATGTGCAAATACCTGACTTTTAAGAAGCACTGAC
Organism: Pteropus vampyrus; assembly: GCF_000151845.1. Lineage (NCBI taxonomy): Eukaryota > Metazoa > Chordata > Mammalia > Chiroptera > Pteropodidae > Pteropus > Pteropus vampyrus. The sequence continues at coordinate 15,416,354 of NW_011888783.1, read as the reverse complement.
ATACAAAACCTTAGATGATGTGTCCGTCTCACCCTGCAGAGTTCATTTCCTACTTCTCTCCCCTTCACCCACTCTTTTTCAGTCTCTTTGGTTTCCCTGCCATTCATCAAACATATGAGAAACCTTCCACCTAGCTGTTCTCTTGGACTGGAATGTTCTTCTCCTAGGTAACTCTGTGGCTGATTCTCTTAACTGTTCCAGTTCTTTACTCAAAAGTCACCTTCCCTCACAATTCATATTCCTTCTGTTCCCATTAGTTGTCATTTTATCTAAAATACTAATATTTTACCAAATTATGTTGTTGTTTTTTTTTGTCTCATCCTACTAGATTGTAAACTTCATGAGGGTGGAGATTTTTGTCTGTTTTTCACACTACTGTACCCTTAATGCCTAAAACAGCAATTCTCAATGTGGTTTGTGAATCATTGAGACTTTCAGTGGATCCACAAGGTCAAAACAATTTTCATAATTATTCTAAGAAAGTATTTGTCGTTTTCACTGGATTAACATTTGCACTAGTGATGTGATAGGTATAACTGCTGGTGCTTCAACACAAAACAATTTATGTGTTGGTGCGAGGGCACCAAGACCCAAGGATTGTAGAGATGAGCTGGAATTCTTATGGTCATGATGCTATTAAAGTCCTCTTGCTACTGTTGGTTTCCCTGTAGCTCGAGCTTGAGTATAACCTTCCATGAGATGTTTAGGATATTCTCTAGTTCCCACTTCCAAAGATTTATTAAATCTATCAACTCCAAGAAGTGCCTCCTTATAGGCCTGCAATAGGGTGATATTCTGAAGCAGCATCATCCCAATGGAATTAGTGACAAGAGGACACTTATTGTGTACATTTTATGAAAGAGTCCCATAAGCACAGTAATCCTTTCCCAACTTCCAATTTTCTAAGCTAAAAATTCCTGCTTAAATATGCACACATACTTCCTATAGTCTTGAAATTTCTACCCCTCTAATATTTAAACCATGAATCACTTTTGTTAGGAATGATTACAAAATGAATGACCTAGATTAGGAAGACAAAAAGCAGGTGAAGTGAGTGGCAGAGCAGTAGCCTTAGTTTTAGCAATGCAGCATTCAAACCATGGAAATTAAGGCAAAGAAAGTAAAGTGGAATTTTGGAACTGTTTTTACTCTATTAGGAGTGAGGCAGGCCATAAAA
>NW_011888783.1:15409402-15415127 GCF_000151845.1 Pteropus vampyrus | reverse complement strand
ACCTGACTTTTAAGAAGCACTGACATACAAAACCTTAGATGATGTGTCCGTCTCACCCTGCAGAGTTCATTTCCTACTTCTCTCCCCTTCACCCACTCTTTTTCAGTCTCTTTGGTTTCCCTGCCATTCATCAAACATATGAGAAACCTTCCACCTAGCTGTTCTCTTGGACTGGAATGTTCTTCTCCTAGGTAACTCTGTGGCTGATTCTCTTAACTGTTCCAGTTCTTTACTCAAAAGTCACCTTCCCTCACAATTCATATTCCTTCTGTTCCCATTAGTTGTCATATTATCTAAAATACTAATATTTTACCAAATTATGTTGTTGTTTTTTTTTGTCTCATCCTACTAGATTGTAAACTTCATGAGGGTGGAGATTTTTGTCTGTTTTTCACACTACTGTACCCTTAATGCCTAAAACAGCAATTCTCAATGTGGTTTGTGAATCATTGAGACTTTCAGTGGATCCACAAGGTCAAAACAATTTTCATAATTATTCTAAGAAAGTATTTGTCGTTTTCACTGGATTAACATTTGCACTAGTGATGTGATAGGTATAACTGCTGGTGCTTCAACACAAAACAATTTATGTGTTGGTGCGAGGGCACCAAGACCCAAGGATTGTAGAGATGAGCTGGAATTCTTATGGTCATGATGCTATTAAAGTCCTCTTGCTACTGTTGGTTTCCCTGTAGCTCGAGCTTGAGTATAACCTTCCATGAGATGTTTAGGATATTCTCTAGTTCCCACTTCCAAAGATTTATTAAATCTATCAACTCCAAGAAGTGCCTCCTTATAGGCCTACAATAGGGTGATATTCTGAAGCAGCATCATCCCAATGGAATTAGCGACAAGAGGACACTTATTGTGTACATTTTATGAAAGAGTCCCATAAGCACAGTAATCCTTTCCCAACTTCCAATTTTCTAAGCTAAAAATTCCTGCTTAAATATGCACACATACTTCCTATAGTCCTGAAATTTCTACCCCTCTAATATTTAAACCATGAATCACTTTTGTTAGGAATGATTACAAAATGAATGACCTAGATTAGGAAGACAAAAAGCAGGTGAAGTGAGTGGCAGAGCAGTAGCCTTAGTTTTAGCAATGCAGCATTCAAACCATGGAAATTAAGGCAAAGAAAGTAAAGTGGAATTTTGGAACTGTTTTTACTCTATTAGGAGTGAGGCAGGCCATAAAAACAAGTTAGTGTTCACTTGTATGTAATGTTTTCAGTGTCGAGACTGTGAAGAATTACGCTATATAATCCTATCAGAGAGGATTTGAACAATTCTGACTCTGGTATGCATATGAAGACCAGAAATAGAAAAAATATAACCTCTAAGTGTTCATCATATCCACAGCAATGGGGGGAAATGAATTTATAAACATATTCTTGAAATTTTGGATGAGGAAGATCCTGAAAAGTTCCTGGCATACAAGGGATGATAACTGATTTTCTCTAGTCTTCTATCTTCATTTAATGTCAGTGAATATAAAAAGAAAATTATGAGAGCTTTTATGGCTTCACTAGTGACCCAGGATTACCGTTAACAATATTTTTTCCCTGAACCCCTCTGTTCCTCAACCACAAATTCTTCTACAAGGGGTCATCTAAATAGGAGTTTAAGATTAGAAAGGAAATGCGGGATAACGACTATGCTCACTGGGATTTTCTAGAATTGAGTGGGCTGCTGTCCAATCATTATGCTTCCTTCCTACACAGCCCATGCTTCAACATATGGTGTACAGAACTACAGTGACTCAACATTTTGCTAGATCATAAAACAGAAAACAAGCATATGAAACACAATGATTAGTGTTTTAGATTCCACAGAGCACTGTGGTCTTCTTGCATGACAGCAATGAACCAACTTAGGCTGCTCAAGGCAAAACACAATTTTTTTAGGTAGGGCAGAAACCTACAGAAGCTGACAATATATCTATCAGGGTCAGGAAAATTAATGACTGAAACAATGTTCCAGGATATTTGTCTATGAACATATCAAACAAGCAAAAGAACAGAGATACCTGGGCACTTGACCTCTGGGTGCTTAGGAATAAGAAGAATTATACATTGTCTGCCAGCCTGGTTGAGGTTCATTACAGACTAGGAGGATGCACCTCACTTTGTGCAACTAGCTTTGTTCTGAGGGTTAGTGGTACAAGTGTGGACTCTGGGGGATGGAAATCTGACTCTACTAGAACTTACTGAGTCTGGTCCTGAGCAAGTCAACTGGACAAAGTAATATTAGCTGTTATTATTATTAGCAAAAAAAGTTTTTTTAACTTGAATCTTGAGGTACTAAAAAGAAATTTCTACAGAAAGAAATGTAGACGTCACTAGTAAGATTTTCACACAATATTCAGAACATTTACAGAATAGCCATTTACAGAATAGCATTCCTTTTTGTCATTCTGCAATGAGCATTTCCTAAGCTACTGTGCATTTTCTGTAGCATGAATGACAAACGGTTGAACGAAAAAGTGTTACTTGATGTGGAGCCAAAATTGTCCAATTTGATTCCAGTCAAGATTTATCTGTTATAATTTCAACCCAATGCACATGACAATTATATATATAAAAATATGACATATATGACAATATGTATATATATGTGATGATTTCATATATACACATATGTAATACATACACACACACATATATAACTTTTTCTACTGTGCCCCATGCTTAATTCTTATGAAGAAATGTATAAATTACAGCAGTACAAGGGAACTCTTATACAAACATAGTTAGAACTCAATAACTTCCTACCAGCTCTAATGGGAAATGAACAGAATACCTAGAAGTTTCTCAAGATACAGTAGTCTCTCTTTATCTATGGAGGATATATTTCAAGACTCACAGGACCCAATGATGCCTGAAATCGAGGATAGTATCAAACCCTAGGATAAAGTTTAGTTTATAAAGGAGGCACAGTAAGAGATTAACAACAATAACTAATTATAAAATATAACAATTATGATAATACACTATAATAAAAGTTATTTTAATGTGGCTTTATTAAGTAAAATAAGAGTTACTTGAACTCAGGCACCATGATTCTGCGACAGTCAATCTGACAACAGAGACGCTACTAAGTGACTCCCTGGTAGGCAGCATATAGAGCCAGGAGGCATTGGACAAAGGAAGGGTCCACGTCCTGGGCGGGAGGGAGCAGGGCAATTTGGGATTTCACCATGCCACTCAGACTGATGCACGATTTGAAACTTAAGAATTGCTTATTTCTAAAATTTTCCTATTACTATTTCTGGACCACAGTTGACCGTGAGTAACTGAAACTGTGGATAAGTGAGGACTACTAGTAGTGCCACACTTTAAAGAGTTTTCCAAAATGTCCTTGTTTAATATATCATAATAAAAATAGATTTTTACAGTTCACAAGTGATGATTAGATCAAATTCTATTTTCTCATAAACTTTTAAATATTTAGTATAAATTTAGTATATATTTAAAAGTCAGTGCAAATATGCTAGTAGTAAATGTTTTCCCAGCAACAATGAAATGCTCAAAAATAAAGTAATATAATTTCATTCATATCATCAATACATACACATACATGAGACTGGTTTCTTTCATGCATATAACATATACGTGAAATAATTTCAGAAAATTTGAGTTCTCAGTATAAAACATGTTCCTGTCATTTTGAAGAAAATACTCCTGCTTTTCTGATGGCAAACACGCATAATTTTAACTTCACTATTTTATTCCTATATTGCTCAGCAGTAAAATCCTGATACAATCAGAAGCAAACTAAACTAATAATTTAAAAATATATATATTTAAGGTTTAAACCCAAGTACTTCCTCTAAAAGGAAACTGTATGGGGATGAAGGGAATTGTTCTTCTACTTCTTCTTTTTTTTAATCTATTTGAGAGTCAAATATTCATTTCTGTGATTTTGAAATCTTTTATTTTGAAAATATCCAAAATTATGAAAAAGTTGAAAGAATAGTACATGAATACCAGTGTATTTTTCATCTAAATTCACTCTCCAAAACAATTTCAGAGTAAGTTGCAGGCATCAAAACGCTTCACTCATAAACAGTTCAGCATGTATTCCTAAAAATAAAAACATTCTCCTACTCAACCACATACCATTATCACACCCAAGAAATTAACCCCTGTGAGCCCCCCGCAAAAAGTCAACACCACTTACTATCCAGGTCTGTGAAAATTTATTATTCTTGTTGTCAAGTCTAAGTGATTTGTATATAGTCTAATCCACATCTGACAAAAGGAAGAAATCTATAAAGAAGAAAAATCAGAGAAAGGTACCATTATTGAATGATCTCTTTTAATGTGCTCAAAGTTCTAGTTAAGCAACTGACTGGAAACTAAGCTTCAAGTTGGACAAGAATTCTAATAATCTGGTCTTTGTACATTTATAATAATAATATCTATGTAGACATTTCTTTTTTGCAAATGTTTGATGATAAAGCAAGAGTTTTGAGATCAACTAACAAATTCATGGGCATATATCCAGAGATTGGGTTAAAAGATGACAGGTACAATCATGTAAAGGTTCTCAGAATCAAGGCCATCAAGCACTGTGTCAGTGGCAGAAGCATTATCTTTTGTTACCGAAAACATTCCTTTAACGAATATTTTTTGAGACAATAAAAGATGTTAACTTGTGAATAAGAGACTTTCAGTTTTTCACATGACAAAGCAACTTAACTTCTCAGCAGATGATGCAGCTACTGAAACTCTCACCAAGTGAAGCAGGGAAACATTCACTGCCCAAGCTATTCAGCAACGCTCCTGATGACAGCCTGGATATATCTCACAAAGTAATAAAAAAAAAAAAAAATTCTTCCCATTTGCGTTAAGAGATTTATATGAGTTTGAACACTCTTTAATTCAATGCAGTTTTCCAAAAGTGACAGCTCAATTCATCAGCATTTTGTCCATTAACTAAGAAAAGCAATAGTAAATATTTTTTTTCTGATGATATGGAATAACATTATATTAAAAATGGACAAATTATGAAGTAGAATATCAAAATTCACACTAATTTTTAAAATGCAGCATTTAGTTCAAAGAAATGTCAGGCTTGTGGTTTTGTCATTTTAAGACTCAGAAATGTTCCCAACAATCCCTAACCTTACCCATTTATACTCCTCTGCTTTTGGCAGCAAATGTGAAAACAAATGTAAAGTTATGTTGATGTAGGTCACTTTTCCTGTAGGCTTTACCTATTATTGATAGCTTTCAGCAGTTGCAAATAAACAGTTACATACCAGGAAATATTGTATTCCTTTTTTAAATTTATAATTAAAAATATATTTTAAAAAATAGTTTTTTCACATATACATACATTCCCCTTCCTTCATGAGATTCAGAAGCATTTTATTCTGTTGAACTGGATTTTACTAAAGAGTAAAATAAAATTAGGAAAAAAAAGCATTTCATCACCATCACTAAAAAGGAAAAAAAAAGCTGTTAAAAAAAAAACAGGCAAAATTAATCTACAGTGTTAGATGTCAGGATAATGATAAACCCTGGGCAGGAAAGAGGGTAGAGACTGGGAAGGCCTCCAAAGGGGACTGACTGCCTAAGATGCTGGTAATCTTCTGTTTCTTGACCTGAGTAGTAAGTAGTTACACAGGTGTGTTCTTTTTGCAATAATTCATCAAGCTTATGCCTTCTATATTTTATTTACTTATTTTTGTATTTTACTCAAACAGGCTTATACAT
>NW_011888783.1:15404912-15408132 GCF_000151845.1 Pteropus vampyrus | reverse complement strand
TAGTAAGTAGTTACACAGGTGTGTTCTTTTTGCAATAATTCATCAAGCTTATGCCTTCTATATTTTATTTACTTATTTTTGTATTTTACTCAAACAGGCTTATACATCGTGTATTTTTATGTATGTTATATTTTTTAAAAAATCCTTGAGGAATAAATATGGCTCCTCATATTTCTACTGTTCTTAGTAGAATGTCAACAATAGTTCTACTGACCAAGTGTAAGAAGGTGCAGGAATTATCCCAAACAGCACTCATTATGGGCCAGAGTATCTCAGGGAGGTCCCCCCGCCCCACACATTTAACATGCCACAGTTAGAGATCAAAAAAAGAAATGAGTAAAATGTATCTCAGTCCAAAATCAAGCTCAGAACTCATGCACTTTGGAAAAAAAATCAGTGGATGAACTGAAAAGACAGATCTTTTCCTTGACAATTATACACATGTCTACATTACCTAAAGGTATGAAGGAAAAGACCCACAAAGAACAATTCATTTTCATGAAAATGGGCACATTTAAAACCATAATCTGCATTTACCAATGGAAAAACAATCTAAGGACTTTAAACATAAAATCTTAAGATCTCAGTACTCAAAGATGCCAGTGGATGAAGCAGCCCTGTGTGCTACGTGTAAATCTCCTACCTCTGCTCCCATGTTACATTTCTCTGACTGATGTTTCTCCCCAAGTTTCTTAGCTCAGGAACTAATTTAGCTTAAACTCAATGTTTACATAAATTCAATGAAAATTATTGAACTTTTAAAGAGATTGTTTTATAAGCCTTTTTAAAGGAGATCCTGTGCAAAACAGTATGATGGAAATGATGGCAACCTGAAACCAAACACTAAACTCTTGATATAGAAAAAGGCAAGCTAACAAAGGATGGTTTCAATGTGCAGCCTACCCACACAGGACACATTTATTATGCAAGCTTAGCAGCCAGTGCACACAATAATTGTTTTAAAAAAAGAAACCTTTCGTGATTCTGTCTTCAATATAATAGATCCTTTCTTCACAAACCTTCATACGAATGGTGAAAAAATAATTACTTTCACAACCATCTAAAATATCTGGTTATAAACTTCAATTTAGATTTTTCAAGTCTGGCTTAGTTTTCGACAAAGTTTCTTTTACTCCTTGTTGGATTATACGCCTTTGATTTTGCTGCTTGACCACTTTAATGATGAGGCTGAGAAAAATCAGACCTCTGGAATTCTATAGACTTAAATCTAATTTGCTCTAAATTTTAGTGGATATACTTTCCTGTCTCAGTCTTTTATGAATGTAGCTCTTTCCATTAAAACTATGAGCAGGATTTCACCAAACAATAAACAAATACGAAACTTTCCTTATCAACCTCAACATAATTTCTATATAATTCCCTTTACAAACAATTATGTTAATGTAAAAAGTAAACATGTAAAACAGTATTAATTAAATGCTAAACACACAGAGATAAAAAGGAAGCCTAATGTTGAGTCCATATTATAGTGGGTAAATTCTTATTGCCTTTCATTACTGTTCCAGTTATTAAATCTCATTCATAATTAGAAATTGTTTTAAATAGAAAACAGTAATTATTTTAGAACAATTACTAATGTCTAGGTCCTTACAAGTGTCAGTATTTTAAGATGTCTAGAAATTATGCATATAGTCCACGTGTCCATAAATCATATACATTCTTTAAAAATAAGTGTTTAAAGGTGAATGAACTAAATGAAGGCAGCCTTCGCATTATACAGATTCCAGAGTTTTCAAAATAACCTTAAAATCTTCAATAAAGACTCTTAGCGCCTATACTAGAAATGAGCACTTTTCAAAATGTTAAAGCAAAACAATTTTAAGGAGTTGAGCTCTCTGGAAATCTAAACTTTAACATTTAAGATACATAAACATTTACACGTTCCTTCCTAAATTGTCGCCAAATTTCCTTAAGCTAAGGAAAAACAGAGGAAACAGGTTAGCAAACGCCACCTTGTGGATTCCCTAGAAAACGTTATTATTCTATTCATCAGTACAGTTCCAGAAGCAATAATTATAAATATTCAATAAAATATTCGCAATATTCAAAATGTTACTTTAATTTAAATGAAACTATTTACTAAAAGTTAACTTTCCAGGGACCAAATACCAATAACTGTAATGAAGTGCATTTGAGTATTTGAGGTAAGATCCTTCTACAACACTTGAAATATTTATAGCCAAACTATCACATTTGATCTTTATAACATACTTAAGAGTTAGGCTAGAGAGATAAACGATGCATCAATAAAGCCTGAGAATCTTATATACCAAAGGAATTAATAAAAGCATCTAGTCAGTGGAGAAGTTAGAATGCTTCTCCTAATTTTGCAGTGTAGCAAAGTCACAGAATATTCCCTTGCAAAACAGAAGTCTTTATGAAAACTAAATCAAAAAACTCATCAATAACTCTAAAATTCAGTGGAACTAACAAATACATCGATAAAGCCGTGTGTGTGTGTTATAAGCAAAAGTTTATAAATTGAATTAGTAGTTAAGGTACATAGTATATGAAGATGAAAAAACAACAACAAAAAACTAATAGGAAAGAAAATGCCCCAGAGTCACGTTCATACGATTCTCTTTAGACTTCAGAAATAACATGGTTGTATCTTTTCATATAATATTAAAGAAGAAATATTAATACTCTAAACTGACAGTGGCCTGGAGTTGCCTCACCTGCCAGTTTTCTTTGGCCCACACAGTGCTTTTTAAAGGCCCCAAATAATTACCAACATTCAAAATTGGACAATATCCAACATTCCATATTATCTATATTACCTATCCATCTGCTGTAGGCATCCGAGTTGTAGCCCTTGGTTTGCATTTTTCTAACTTCCCTAATTTTTTCTTCATGGTTCTTTCCCTTACACTTTTTTTTGGAGGGGGGGCGAGTAGGAAGGGGGTGAAAGCGAGTGCATAATGGTAATTAAGCTCTCATAATGTTAGGGATCAATGCTAACTGCTTGAGGATTCTTCCCCAATTTTCTACTTAAAAGGTGCTTAATTCCACTTCTGCTATTGGATGATGATGCAGCGATGCCTGGAGGTTTATAGAATATTTATCTTTTTTAAAACTATGCTCTGAGAAGCAAAATTTTGAGAGCTTTCTGCTTTGCAAAGGCAAACCCAACCCTACTACTGGTTGGAAGAACTAGGAAGATTTGTGTTATGGTTTGACATTTACTTCATTGGAAGGG
>NW_011888783.1:15400186-15403197 GCF_000151845.1 Pteropus vampyrus | reverse complement strand
ATTACTGTATTATTAATACGTGGTGCTTCTTCTTGTTCTTTTGAAATAATTTATCCTTTTAACTTCAACTAAAAGAGTGAACTGACAAGTTGAAAGTCTCATTCAAGGAATATAACCTAAAGTCACTAGTGAATTTTTAAACATTATAATAAAGGGGGAAAAAAACACTATAAATTGTGTTTTTATGTTTCTCATCTTTAACTACATATTTTGCACACATCTGTAATGAGCACCTTTATAATATCTAAATGTGAGAATATTAACAAATGCCATCAAAGACTTAAATGGGTAGTATCACCAAAAACAACTTATAACAGTAGCAAAGTCAATTCCATCAAAAAAAATTTTTCTCAGTACTATTAGCAATGCATGAAATGTCCTATAAACCACTGACTTCAGATTTCTTTGGGGGTTTCAGCGCCTTCTAGAAAACAATCATTAGCATGAACTTTTAGGTTCCACTACTTAGTGACTTCTATTCAGCAACTTTAAAAACACTTAAAGGCAGTTTTTAAATGGAGAAATAATATACAAACATCCTATGAACTTGGCTAACCCACAAAGGTCTGAAAGGGAGCTTGACCAAGGAAGGGCTTCCCTTTACTGTCACCCTGCCAATGGCTTGAAAAAGTCTAAAAGAACAGAAAACAGATATCAAACGAAGTACCCATTATACTCATCTTTAGTGCAGTCTCTCAAGAAGTTTTTGTCCGGGTAAATAGTGGACACACAGCAACATTAAAGGGACCAGCAAATCCACCTGGATTAACAAGCTGTGTTTGTAGACACTGTTTGATATCCCTTTTCCTCTGCTTTGAAAGTTGAAAGATGGATGAAGAGGTTTTTTTATAGAATATAAGCAGGATAAATCCAACCAGAATTTCACCAGAAGCTTTTGAAAAAAAGTCAAGCTGACAAAAGCAAGCATTTCCCAAAGTAAATGATATCTCTGCCCTTGACATGCATCAGTATCGCAAAGACATATGTATTTCTTCCTTTAAAGACTAAAAATAAGATCATTAGGCAACAAAAACAATGTATGAGATTTTGAGATGTTTAGATTGTAATCTTGATTAAAGTGTTATAAAGTTAAAGAATAGAGAATGCTTTATATTTCTGATCTGAGAATTGTTAACCTACAGAAATATTGTGGTTTAACACCTGCTATGTGCGAAGCACTGCACTAAGCATGGTGAGTACAGAAAGGAGAAAAAATGAATTTTACCTTAGAAAAATCATCAGCCTAGAAAATATGTGATAAAGATATATAACTACTAGGAAAGGAACACACTGACCAATGTCACAGGAATGTTGTAGATAAGATGATTAAGAATTCAGAAGATGAAGGGATTCCTTTTGAATTGGTGACGGGTGGGGGCGGCGGGGATTATAGTATTGAAAGGAAGGGCAGAGCAGGAATTGGAAATACAGAGAAAGAAAGAAATATGGAAGCTATTTCAAAGTCCAAACTGCAAGAGTTAGCAGCTGACTGGGTATCAGAGGCAAGGGAAGAGAGGACAGAAGAACACCTACCAGCCAAGGATTTGGGGCTGGGAACATATGGGGTTTGAAGTGTCCGCGGGAAATCCTGATAGAGGTTTGGAAGGTGTGGAAGGAAGGGAAAGGCTGGAGATGGAGACTTGGGAATCATCCACATAGTTTTCACTGTTGGAAGCCCATATACTCCCAGAACTGAGAAAGGGAGTTCAGTTCTTGAAAAAGCACTGACATTTCAGGGGAGAAAACTGAGGAACAGTGAAAGGGAAAAAAAGGAGTAGCAGAAAAGACAGGGTCTTGAAAGATATAAGAAAAAAGTTTAAACAGAAGAGGCAATCAAAAAGATCAAATAGTGCAGAAAGATCAAATATGAGGACTGAGGAAAAGGCTTTGTTTACTGGCTATTAATTGATAAAGCACTTCCAGTAGAACAGAAGCAGAAAGTAAGGAGGCTGCCACAGGAGGCGCTTCTCCTTAGGTCAGGCTCCTCTAAATCCTCTTCTTGACTAGGCCTCAACCTTCGTCCCAGGCCCTGCCAAGCCTGCAAAGTCCAAAGTTAGCAAAAATTCTGCTAAGTAAGTTTAGAAAGAATCCCCTGCTCTTGATATCTGATCCCTCTTCACATCTAATCAAATTCCTCATCCCCTTGAAATCTGATCTCCCTGGCCTGCCCTCAGCAAGAATCCTGTTAGGTCAGTTTAGCAAGAATTCCCCCCCACCCTGATGTCTCCTCTCAATAATTTTCTATCCACCTGCCCCCAACCCCCAACCTGCTCACTTTTCTTCCCACTAAAGTCGAATGACATTCCCAAATGTCTCTTAAATAATTATGGTAAATCACAGTGGCTGGGAAGAGATGGTGTAGATGGGGGTTAAAGGGCAGGCATGCAGGAAGAGGAAGTGGAGCACGTCCAATGCTCTCTCAAAATCCTCTGGAACGAGGAGGGCCACTAGTAACTCATGATGGTGCCTGAGAGGGTTCTAAAGTTGAGGAAAGGCCTTCTCACGTGACTGAAAAGCAGAACTATAACCTAAGGGAAATGATCCAAAGGAAAGGAAGAAATTAATGATACATGACAGAGAAAAACAAATGCAAAAACTTAAATTTTCTTTTATTCTTTTAAAAATATGAATGTTTAAACTGTTGTTTATATCTGCTCTCCTAATAAACATGAAAATAGGAACACTCACGTAGCACACAAATTTATTCCTATGAGAGAAATATTATATTGTTTTTGTTTTCAGACCTCTAAAAGGTTAAGTTAGCCATTTTCATATTGAATTCCTACTCAATTTGATTATGTTCCCAACACTGTGAGAGTAAAACATGAACAAACCAATCTAATTTATGTGCTGTTCCTTTGTACCACTGAAATGAAAAGGAACAACAGTTTAATGAAGTGGAATTTGTTATCTAATTATGCCAAATAATTTAGAAACATCTGCTGGTGGTTAGTAATACTATAGTTAAACCTCAAAACCTTTGTGAGCTTCCAGTTGGGGAATCCATATCA
>NW_011888783.1:15397386-15400136 GCF_000151845.1 Pteropus vampyrus | reverse complement strand
CGGGAAATCCTGATAGAGGTTTGGAAGGTGTGGAAGGAAGGGAAAGGCTGGAGATGGAGACTTGGGAATCATCCACATAGTTTTCACTGTTGGAAGCCCATATACTCCCAGAACTGAGAAAGGGAGTTCAGTTCTTGAAAAAGCACTGACATTTCAGGGGAGAAAACTGAGGAACAGTGAAAGGGAAAAAAAGGAGTAGCAGAAAAGACAGGGTCTTGAAAGATATAAGAAAAAAGTTTAAACAGAAGAGGCAATCAAAAAGATCAAATAGTGCAGAAAGATCAAATATGAGGACTGAGGAAAAGGCTTTGTTTACTGGCTATTAATTGATAAAGCACTTCCAGTAGAACAGAAGCAGAAAGTAAGGAGGCTGCCACAGGAGGCGCTTCTCCTTAGGTCAGGCTCCTCTAAATCCTCTTCTTGACTAGGCCTCAACCTTCGTCCCAGGCCCTGCCAAGCCTGCAAAGTCCAAAGTTAGCAAAAATTCTGCTAAGTAAGTTTAGAAAGAATCCCCTGCTCTTGATATCTGATCCCTCTTCACATCTAATCAAATTCCTCATCCCCTTGAAATCTGATCTCCCTGGCCTGCCCTCAGCAAGAATCCTGTTAGGTCAGTTTAGCAAGAATTCCCCCCCACCCTGATGTCTCCTCTCAATAATTTTCTATCCACCTGCCCCCAACCCCCAACCTGCTCACTTTTCTTCCCACTAAAGTCGAATGACATTCCCAAATGTCTCTTAAATAATTATGGTAAATCACAGTGGCTGGGAAGAGATGGTGTAGATGGGGGTTAAAGGGCAGGCATGCAGGAAGAGGAAGTGGAGCACGTCCAATGCTCTCTCAAAATCCTCTGGAACGAGGAGGGCCACTAGTAACTCATGATGGTGCCTGAGAGGGTTCTAAAGTTGAGGAAAGGCCTTCTCACGTGACTGAAAAGCAGAACTATAACCTAAGGGAAATGATCCAAAGGAAAGGAAGAAATTAATGATACATGACAGAGAAAAACAAATGCAAAAACTTAAATTTTCTTTTATTCTTTTAAAAATATGAATGTTTAAACTGTTGTTTATATCTGCTCTCCTAATAAACATGAAAATAGGAACACTCACGTAGCACACAAATTTATTCCTATGAGAGAAATATTATATTGTTTTTGTTTTCAGACCTCTAAAAGGTTAAGTTAGCCATTTTCATATTGAATTCCTACTCAATTTGATTATGTTCCCAACACTGTGAGAGTAAAACATGAACAAACCAATCTAATTTATGTGCTGTTCCTTTGTACCACTGAAATGAAAAGGAACAACAGTTTAATGAAGTGGAATTTGTTATCTAATTATGCCAAATAATTTAGAAACATCTGCTGGTGGTTAGTAATACTATAGTTAAACCTCAAAACCTTTGTGAGCTTCCAGTTGGGGAATCCATATCAGAACATGAAACCAAGGTATAATAATAATAGCACATTTACTGAATTTTTTTTAAAAAGATAAAAAAATAATGAAAAATAACAGGTGTATGTATATGGATTTGGGCCTTAAAATTAACACCTAAATTTAAGAAATATAGATTACTGTAATACCCAACATTCATTCAAACGTTTTATTGAGTAGCTGGTACACATCAGACACTGGCAGTTGTTAAGGGTACAGCTAGCTCTGTCACAGAGCTAGCTGGCCACATCCCTTCATCCTGCTTTATTTTTCTTTATAGCACTAGCCACCTGATACATTGTACTTTTTTAAATCACCTGTCTCCCTCCAATGCAAACATAAGTTCCTTGTGAATAGGAACTAATATGTACCTAGCACATATTAGGCACACCAAATTCATTGAATGGATGAGTAAACAAATCACAAAATAGGAAAACACATACCAAACCTCAACGCTACTCCTCAGAGAAAAACATGAAATAGTACATTTCTTGTTTTTACTTCCTTTTCTCACTCCATGGTACCATCCGTTCCTTCCCCCAATCCCAAATATGCTGTGTTTTACTGTTTTGCTTATTGGCACCACTCCCTACAAGTCCCTCTTAGTAATGCCCCAACATCTAAATAAATACTTGCCAGTTTCTTTTTTCTTACAGTGTAGCTCCCTGAGTCAAAAATGCCCTGTCTCACTACTTTAAGATCTTCAGTCCACAAATTAAAATCATTCTTTCATTCAATATGAAGATAAGTATCTATATTTAGCATGTTATTCCTCACAGGTAACATGCTAAAAATCGTGCTTTAACATTAATGGTGTAAAATTTATCCACCAGGGAAGGCCTTGAGGGGATACAGTTCCATTAGGCAAATGTTTCCATACCCCTTAAATGGACATCTATGCCACCTACCTATCACCTGTCCTACCTAGCACAAGTGACTTCAAGTCCTAAAATCATCTCAGACAAAGTAATCTCACAGCCATTAAGGAATGAAAAACAACAACAGAGTTCTATATAAAGGGATAACATAGAAAGAACATACATACTGTAAGGGCTGAAGATATGTGCTAATGGCAGAAATGGGAAAATCACTAAAGATTAGCAGTTTAAAGAAGAGGACCCATGTGGTTTTTGAAATATCATTTGTGGTTATAAAAATCTATCAAAGCAAAAATATAGTTCTTGGACTACATCCTTTTTCTGTTTGCTTTTGTATCACAAAACATATAGTCCAATGAAATCCAAAGGTAAAAAGTCAAAGTGGAAAGGGAAAGGACCGACTTCCAGTGCAGCTGGATAAAACACAATGAGGTGGCCC
>NW_011888783.1:15378389-15397336 GCF_000151845.1 Pteropus vampyrus | reverse complement strand
GGAATAACATAGAAAGAACATACATACTGTAAGGGCTGAAGATATGTGCTAATGGCAGAAATGGGAAAATCACTAAAGATTAGCAGTTTAAAGAAGAGGACCCAGGTGGTTTTTGAAATATCATTTGTGGTTATAAAAATCTATCAAAGCAAAAATATAGTTCTTGGACTACATCCTTTTTCTGTTTGCTTTTGTATCACAAAACATATAGTCCAATGAAATCCAAAGGTAAAAAGTCAAAGTGGAAAGGGAAAGGACCGACTTCCAGTGCAGCTGGATAAAACACAATGAGGTGGCCCCTTGCCACGCCACTGAGCAGCTGGCGACAGGCCTGGCCTGACTCATCTTCCCTTCTCCCGCAAATTACTCAATTGTCGGCATTAACTCTTTCCAAGAAGTGCTTACTTTTCTAAATTTAAAACTACCATTAGAAATAGGTAGAGGCATTTTTAACCTATCAATTTTTACTTTTTGTTCTTTGTTCCTAGGGAAATAAAAGGAAAAAAAAAAGTTCTAAAAGAATGAAAATTTCTAAAGATTCTTGGGTATAAAACTAGATTTTTAAAAATAGTGTTTTGCTTTTTACAGTTTAAGTGAAGTAAATTTTCCTTCTATTCTGCCCCCCCACTGATTTTTTATTAACAACTGCTTGATGTTGAGATATCATTCACATACCATAAAATTCACCTTTTTAAAGTATACGATGAATTGATTTTCAGTATATTCACAAAATACTCATTCTCTTTTTTAAAAATAAGGAGCCAAATTAGAAATGTATAATAAGCTGTAACTTTACATTGTCAGACATACTTTTTTCAACATGACTTTTCAATGTAAAATAGGGTCACATCATCCTGTTTTCTCAGTTTCTTCCAATTGTTTTTAGGGTTAGTGTAGAATTATATATTAATAAATAAAAATCAAAGTTTATGAAAATCATTTTCTATATAAGAATGACTTACATCTGGTAATTTGGTTGTTAATACCAGGTTCCGGGACTTGTCTTGAATTGAGTTTGTAAAAAAGTTCAGGAACTTCATTTAGTTTATATATTGCAGATAAATAATAAAGTTTTTTTAAAGGTGCTGTTACTGATACTTCACATAAGATTGAGAAAACACCAATTACCCATATTGAAAGATATATTTACCAGAGGAACTTGGAGAAAAGCTACATGCACACTCAACCCCAACAAGAAATGCTTTGTTAAGGCTGCTGCTCTCAAGATGACAGTAATTCTGAGGTTAAACTGACCTGATGAAAAATGTATAACATTATACTGTTATTCCTTCAGAATTATTATTATATGACAAAGTATAACAGCATTTTTCTGCCTAATTCTCTTACAATCGCTTTAGATTAGTCTAAAATGTGTTCTCAATGGGGGTAATACTGCCCTCTCATTGCTCCTCAAGGGCGCAAAAGCTGGCTTTTGGGAGTCAAAAAAACTCTTTATGCAAAGCAGATATATATATATAGTCCACAAATAAATAATACAGTATATCTCTGGTATTAAAGTTTCATAGAGAGAACAATTAAGAAAAAAATGTCTAAAAGGCTTTTTATAGAGTGGTTTTAAAAGAAAAAAGGCAGAGAAATACTGATCTAAAAGAAACTGAAATTTTTCTTGACAAATATGTTGAATTTTTATAACTACACGCACCAATATCTTCTATCTTCAAAGATTAGGCTGCTTATAGAATGGGTATGTGCAGGGACAGACTCAAAAGACTGCGTGACCAATACTCCTTGTACACGGATGGTGACTATCGGAGTTACAGCAACTAGAATTCTTTTATCTTCCTTACATAGGACCAAATCTCCAAACATTAAAAGGAAACTTTTAAGCTGAAATATTGAGTTTTTTGACACCAGTAAGAGAATGAATATAGACAAGTACTAAAATAAGAATGGTGATGTTAATGACAGCTGAAAAGATGAAACAGTCTATGAAAGCAGGTGGGCTCTCACCATTGGACCATCTTGCTTCTTAGGTAACTCCCTCTTACATTCTTTGATGAGCAACGTCTGAAAAATTAAAATGTCAGCAGAGAGTATATTCAAGTGGGAGTTTCCTATAAATGTAGCTATTGGTCAAATAGGTTATATTGAAAATGTGCAGCTGACTTGTCTTTTACAAAAATAAATTTTAACGCCAGGACAGTCATGTGAAATCAGAAAACTTCCTTAATTGCATCACAAAGAATACACCATTGCCATGTAACTGCTTCAAAGGATCTTTACAAAGATGCCCACAGGCCAGTGTATCAGGGCTGTAAGAAGAGATGACAAATGAAGCAGCATAATGAAAGGTTTCTATAGCAGTGTAAGAGTCTGAGGAAATAAGGTAAGAAATTTCAGTGAAGTGTCAGAAGTGATCTATGGCAGTGATGATGGTGACTACACAGTAATGATAGGAAAAAGGAAAAAGGGGAGAGGCAGCAATGCCAGAGCTAATTCTACCCACACAGAGAAGATAGTTACTGAGGGTTCAGCCAGCCCAGCTGGACTATGAGTTACCAATCTCATCAGTTGGTCTGGGCTGTAAACCACAGCCCCATTTAGCTATAAATGACAGAAATTCCTGCCAAGGGATGACCTGGCAGGATGCTTTTTCACCCAGCTGTCAACTAAGGCTCTATTGGTGTGGCCAATCAGGACATTCTGTCAGGTACGCCAGCTAAAAAGTCCTAAATTAGACAATCTGAGACTTTCCTTCGAGCCACAACATGCGCTTCCCTGCCAGAGGAGGTCTAACAAAGCCTATATGGAATCAGGTAGGTAGGTACAAATGCTATAGTTCTGGAATGTAAGCTATAAGAAGGCAGGGACCTTGTCTCTCGCACATTGCTATAGATATTTGCTGAACAAATAAGCAAGGTGAGTAAGCAGAGTATAAACTACATTTGGATAATTTTTTTGATATGAAGATTTAAAAATGATTTGTATCCATGCTGATGATTGAGGGGTGGGTTTATTTGAAAAGTGAAGAAAAATTCTTGCAAATTCCTGAACCTTCAAAAATGTACATTTTCAAATCCCAAATGAGACTGTAAAATCAGGAAAGATTAGGGTCTGGGTCTGGTTCTTCTATCACAGAATAAAGCAGAAATTTGCATTAAAAATATCCTTTCAAGCATCAAAGGTGATTAATAATGAATACAAAAGACATTCTTTACTCTTCAACTTAATTTGACAATTATTTTATTGAGTTCCTACAACATTCTTAAGTGAAAAAAATTAAATGTATATAAATGTGAAATTGTAGTAGATAATTTTAGAGGCTCTCATTTTTTCAAATGAAGCCAACTTTCACTAACTTCCTATAAAAAGAACACTCTTTACAATTTTAAAAACAAACCTGGATGGAAACATAAAACACAAAGTAAAAAAAACTAGACTCTATTGCTGGCTGCTATGCACTGAATTGTGTACCCCTCTCAAATTCATATGTTGAGGCCCTAATCCCCAATGTGATGGTATTTGGAGAGGGGGCCTTTGGGAGGTACTTAGGTTTAGATGAGGTCATGAGGGTGGGTTCCTCATGATGGGATTAGTGCCCTAATAGGAGAACAGAGAGCTTGCTTTCCCTTTTTCTCTACCATGTGTGGATACACAAAGAGGATGAATGTCTGCAAGCCAGGAAGAAGGCTCTCACCAGGAACTGAATCAGCTGATAACTTTGGTCTTGGATTCCAAGCCTCCAAATCTGTGAGAAATAAATGTCTGTTGGATAAGCCACCCAGTTTGTGGTATTTTACTACAGCACCCAAGCATACTTAAGATACCGTCCTAATCAACTCACAGACACGACAGGGTCCTGGCACTGGTTACTTTGGGGAGGGCTTAGGTAGAAATCTATTGAGATCTGACTTGGTAAGTCACATCTGTCTAGTTTCTTGTTCCTCCTACCTTCTCTTCATCACCATCTCAGAGAACTTTGATATCTCATTGCTCCTCTGTTCTAAATTGGTTATTAAAAGTAAAATTTAAAAGATAAGAGGTACTTCTGACTAAGACCAACTAGTTAAATAGTAGTAATATCTAAAATAAAATCCATTTCTTCTAACCCTTGAGAACTGCTAACATATACAAAAACTATTTTGAATTGGACAAGTTTGAGAAACGCTAGCATTCATCCTTTACACAATGGTTCTTAAACTCCAGTATACATAAGAATCACACGGGAGTCTCTCTAAAATTCCCTTCCCTGAGAAAGACAGATAGATCCTCTTGGTCTCTGGACAAAGGAATCCACATTTTTAACAGACATCTCAGATGACTGATGAGTGGAATGCAACCATACTTTTGAGAGCAGCTGCTGCCCTATCACTACTGGAAAAAAAAAGAGCCTCTGCACACAGGTGTACTTTGTTTTTTATAACAGAGAAATGTTCTTAAAAATTATAAATTGGATTTTGTAAAGTAAGTTTTACTTTCCCAGAAGGTAACTTTAAAATTTTAAAGATACTCCATTCACTGTGAGGGGTGGGTGTGGTTTCTTATATCTTCTTCTAAAGATCAATTTTCATGTTCTTCCTTTCATCATCTTTACTTCAGGAGTTAAAGATTTAACAATTTAGGAATCCTTTGAAAGGACTTACCACATATTCCACTTCTCCCCAATTTATCTGTTTTGTTCAACAAGAATGTCACTATTCTAAAAGTGGTTAATTTGTAAACCTTACTTTGAAAATACAGACTATCTTTTTAGGAAAGTCAATGAATTTAGTCAGAAATAGCTTTAAAGAGAAATTTACTTCTGGAAATCTTACTGCTATGTATTACTTATAATAGTGTAAGATAAAAGCTTCTTCAAAAGAAAATAACAACTATGTAAGAAAAATCTTCCACCATTTTAATTCTTGTACAAAAAAAGTCCATACTTAAAGAAAATGCTTCTACTAAGTAATGTATATGAGATAGTGTACTGAAAAACAGCAGTGATATCTTTATTATTTCTTTCAGAGAAAGAAGAAATATTTTTTAAAGCATCTATGGTGAACCAACACCAAATAAGAAATGTCATTTCTAGTACTGCGGGTATTTGGGCAAAGTAAACATGGCCCCATTTTGATGACTGGTAAACTGTGTTGTAGGCTCAGTTTTGCCACCAAAGGGCCATGTGATCTTGGTAAATAATCTTTCTGGGTCTAAATTTAAGTTATAAAGTAAGATTGTTAAATAAAAGTAACTTTGATTCCAGCTGATTAATTCACTTAAGTATTTACATCAAAAAGCATCTGTGGTATGTGATGCCTATAAAGTGCTTGATCAAATGACATTATTAAAACATAACTGGAAACTTGATACTGTAACTTACTAAGGCTGTCCTTGTAGCTATCAGTTACATATCACTCACTGTACTTTGCTTCTTTGAAAAACTGAATTCTTTGAACATCTAAATTTTCACATACTGTATGCACTGAGTTTTCTTAAAACATAGTACATATGTACCATAATCTGTTTCTGTAAAAAGAATGTATCTTTTCAGTCATTTCCAACCCATTGTCACTGCTGACGCTAAAAGCAAAAAAAAACACCTTGAAGTCTTAACCACAGAAACAATAGTGTTGCAGTAATTACATCACAGAAATAACATTTCTTTCCTGAAATACTCAAAGATATTCTCCTGAGGTTACTTACTTCCAGTAACCAACTTTCTTCTGTCTGCTCTCATATTCGTTAGAGCAAACATTTTCAATTTTAACAAATATTAAGTGGACCACTTATTCTAGTTTCCAACGGAACATAGAGTCTAAAAAATTTCCCCCAAATCCAACAGGAATCAACACACGCATTTGGCAATTTCAGGGAGGTTGGGATGCACAGACATCTTGTTCAAAATAAATAAACTTTCCAGGTTCTTTATTTACAGACTTGAGAAACGTAGGTTTGGAAACGACCACCTAACTTTGCTCCCAAGTTGGCATCTTAGATAATCCTCCGTTTACAAAACACTCAGGACCTCAGAGCCTCCCATCCCAGAATTGGCCAGGGGCGCACACGCCCATCGGCCCTGCCGGGAGTGGAAACAATGGGAGAGGCGCGAGGGACCGAACCCAGCGCCCTAGGCGCCTAACTCCACCGCCCCGGCTCGCGCCGGTACCGCGCGCCCCGTCCGCTGCCCGGGCGCCCCCGGCCCCCGCCCCGAGCTCTGGGGCGCGGCCCACCTGCGGCCGCGCGGGCCAAAGGCTGCACTTACCAAACAGGGTCAGGGCCATTGTAAAGGAGCTCGCCAACTGCTCGCCGCCGCCCGCCAGTCCACACGGTCCTCTCAGGCCAACCAGCGATCACTGCATCGGCCCGCCGTGCTCACACCTCGGGGAGCTGGGAGTCGGAGGGGCGTGGTGGGCACGCCGGCGCGCTGGGAGGCTGCAGGCCGGGCCCCAGGGGGCCGCTGCAAGAAAAGTTATTTACGCGTTATTGTCAGGCGCACCAGGACGAGGGGAGACCCGCTAGCCCTCGGCGAGCCGGCACTTGTCGCTGCCATCCGTGCACTGCGCGGAGCGCGCGCGGGCGGCGGTACCTGCCGGGCGGGGAGGCTTGGCCGCGGCGCAGTGGCGGGCGGAGGGGCGGCGCCGCAGCGGCGGCGGCGGGGAGAGCAGCAGCCTCGCAGAGCCCCCGGCGGGGCGCGCTCACTCCGCATCCCGCGGCCTCGCAGACGCCATCTTGCGATAGCGTCTCCCACTGGCTCAGCCGCCGCGTCTCCTCCCGCTTCCCCCTCGGGCGGCCGAGCGGAGTGCGTTCCCATGGCAACGGGCGCGCGCGAGGGCCGGGGGCGCGCGCCCCTCCTGCCCCGCGCCGCCCGGGAGGCGGCCTCCTCGGTCCCGCTGGGGCGGAGGCGGTGTGCGTTTATTTGAAATCCCAGATCTTTTTCTTGAATGGGGTGTGAGGAGGCGCAGAGGGGAGGAAAACTGATCTGTTACTGGCAAGAGGATCAGTTACAGGAGGATGCTCCATCGATACAAGAACCCACCCAGCCAAGGACTTCTGGGGATCCGGTTCGTTTGAGGATGTATCTCTCCCCTGGCGCCTTGGGGTTAAAGGAGAGTCTGGAGCCTGTGACCTGAAGCTGCGTGACTCGGGAAAGGAGCCTGAAGTCGAACGGAGAGAGGCACTGAATGTTGCTTTCCTTTCCATTTGGGCTTAGGAGCCACTAAGTAGTTCTGAACAGATTGTCGTATGTGAGGAAACAGGAGTCGGTTAAAAAGCATCTGGGATTATTTAAATTGTTACAAGGTCAATGTTTAAACCGAATTTTCTTCCTTTTACTTTACAACGCTTTGATATTGTCTCAGGAAAAATCAGTATTCTTCCCTGATTTGTACTTCTCCTTTAACCACAAAAGATTGTTCCCCTGGGCTTTTTGCATTTATCTGAGAATCACTAGCAACATCCTTCTTTCTGTGATGTTCTCTGCTTGCCTCTTTCTCTGCCTTAATTAACGAGAAGCCATATAACGCCTTGAGATTATCAACCAAAAGATGTTCTTGAAAAGCTTGGTTAGGATTTTTTTCTTTTTGTCGTTTGCATTTACTATATTCAGAAATTCAGTATTCCCTCGTTGCTATATTTGTTCCCTGTTTTAAAAATTCCTCCTTTTTTCTTGTCTCTGCTTTGGGATTTGATACTGTTTCCACATCTAACCACATAGATTTTCTCTCTGGTTCTCATTTCTTCCTACCTGCATCTTTCCTCTTTCAGTTCCTCAGATTCCCTAATGTCATTTTTCTCTTCTCTCTAATTTTCAGCTAATTCTTTTAAGAATATTATATAAATAGCTTGTTTTTAATTTATCTTGAGAATCAAAGTCATTATTAAAATGATAATTACTATTTCATATAGAATCACAGCCAATTCATCATTTCACAGCTAATTCAAACAGAAGAAAAAGAAAAGCGAGTTGGAAGGAGGAGCCAAGCCTTTTGTTTCATGTCAGTTAACTCAAGAAAAGAGAATTAGTAAAATAATTCAACATGAATGGGCAGATGTTTAAGATTCTATCAGCTTGAAATTTTCTGATGTGGTAAAATGGTTCTCCTTTAGCTACTAATATCAAAATAAATCTTGAAATGTCCAGAATTTTAACTCTTTAATGAAAAGGACTCTTGATTTTGAACAGCCTTTCTGCTCATGAAAAATTACAAATGCAAAGCTCATGAAGAATATGAGAAAGTCCAGAAGGCCTTGCTAGTGATTCTCAGATAAATGCAAAAAGCCCAGGGGAACAATCTTTTGTGGTAAAGGAGAAGTACAAATCAGGGAAGAATGTTGATTTTTCCTGAGACAATATCAAAGCATTGTAAAGTAAAAGATTTTATAACCATGTAAAAATTGTTGCTGATCTGTCTGCCACCAAATAAATCAGAAACTGAAGACACCCTTTACTGTTTCAATCAGTGGTCTTCAACCAAAGAAGTTCAAAGCTACCTAATTTCCCTTTGAGGCTCTAATGAAAACACTGTCCTTCTTCCTCGAAAAATGCTTATGTGCATATATACACTCACCAAAAATGTTTCACACTATTTCAGGGAGATCGTTGACTATTCCAGACTCAAGGTTAGCCCCCAGATACCCTTTGTGATCTCAGAAAGTTTTTGCCTCTATAATTAAAATTTAATTTCCCTTTCACATAAAAGCATGGAATTTTCAAGAAGGACCAATTCACCCCAATTTACAGATAAGGGAATAGGGCCCAGTGATCAAAAGATTTTTGCAAATGTGTCTACCTATTTAGTGGCAGAACTAATCGGAAAATTTCAGCTTCTGTTCTCCCTGACCATTTCCCCTGCTCTTCATCCCCCACCATTTTAAAGCGTACATGATTTAACTTTAAAAAGAAAAATCTGTTCAGTATTAGAAGCATAGTAGCAAGGCAGGTATTTTGTTCTCAGACATTTTACATGTTTGGGTCTTCTGGTTTGGGAAGTTGAATTTTGTCCCAAAAAGTCTTTATTCACAGGATCCCCTACTCAGAAACTGTGTGTGTGTACAATCAGGCTAAGAGAGGAAAGATGCTTTTTCTCTCTTTGTTAGGCTTTCTTGGAGAAGTACCAGAACATCAAGGTTTTGGTGCTACACCTCAGCTTGCTGGTAATTAATTCTCTGTCCCTTGGGGGTTATCCTGGGGTTGGAAAGGGGATGGTAATCAGAAGGAAATTAATAGTCCTGTGCTCAGACTCATCCTCTCATTATAAAGCCAACCTTTGGTTACTGGAGCAGCTTTGCATTCCCTAGTTATGGCCGATGACAGCTGAATCCTAGTGATAGACTCTGGCTCATGTGGGGACCTTCTTCCTTTCTCCTTTTCTCTATACAAATCTGGGCACTCCTACACCCAACACACACACACACATCCCAAGAGATATTTTTAGGTTACTATTTGAAACAATATAGCTGAATATTGCTGTGTTTCCCTTTTTAAGCATCTAGATATCCACAAGTGATTCCTTTCAATTGATTTCCTAGTGGTTTGATGCTCTAACAATATGCTTTCTAGATTTGATTAAAATGCTGTAAGTTGAAAAATAGTATTAGTTTTAGTAACATTGTATTATGTGATGAGGAAGAGAGTGTTTCTTTTCTCACTTAGCTGGAAATAAAGCAATAGCCTTTCAGCTACAGATTCAATGTAAGGAAGGGCGTTAACCACTTGGGGGTGATTATTATGGGTGGTACCTTAGATTGTTTATTAAAAGGGAAAAATGAACTGATTTTTTAAAACATTAATGTTTTCATTCAAAGATTTAATTTTGTGCTTGATATGCAAGCACCTAGGAGAGCTAGATTTGTTTGCTTTGTTACTAACTAGTTAAATTTTTAAACAAATGTTTTATTCTTTCCTGTTCTTATCATTCTCATTTGTAAAATGAAAAAATAGGACTAAGTTATCTCACATGTCCTTTTAGGTTTAGCTGTCATTGTGTGATACTTTATTTAAATTAACAGGATTATGAGTAAAACAAGACATTTTTATTTGAGTATTCAATATATTTAAAGTGCTGGTATATCGTGATTCTAAGAGTCATATGATGCAGTTTCATAAATACCTAGTGTAATAAGGAAATCATTTTTTATTAAAACCGATACTGCGATTTCATCTGCATTATGTTATACAAACAAGTTTATTATGTAGAGAGCAACTTTTTTTTTCAGGTTTAACAGGATTAAAATTTAAAGTATGTGCTGAACAATCCAGTTCAAATTTACTAAAATTTTCTCATTTTTATTTAAGTTTTGTTGACTAAATAGAACAAATAATCTTTACTTTTTTTTCTACATCTTTACTAACAGCTTATCACAGTGTTTTGGGTTTTCTTTGTGTTGCTCATTTAGCTTCATTCCCCTTGGTAAATATTGATTTGTTCCTCAGTTTTGAATGAAGTGGAAATTAATGAGGCAATTTCTGCCTCACAATAACAAGTTAAAATTATAGCACTTTATCATGTCAACACAGCTTTAAACACCAGGAATACCAGTGCTATTAGCACAGTTCCCAAAATAGTGCAGAAGTTTGCTGTTAAAGAAAAAAATTACAGAGCATATTTCTGCTGTGATAAACATTTTCTATTCCTCAATTATACTAATTAAGATTTAAATTATTTATTTAAAATATTCACAATATATAACATTCTTTTTACCCTATATTACCAGTTGAAGTATATAAGTTCATACTGTGAATTTGTTTAGAATGGATTTGATCCATTTTTAATACGTTCTCCTCAAATACTTAATCCAGATGAGTTTTTCTCCCTCCCTTTTATCTGAAGCTTTCTTAATTAATATTTTATCTAATATTTTCATGGCATTCCATGATTTATAAATAGCACTTTCACATCACAGGACAAAGCCATATACATAGTATTGGAGGCTTGTACAGATTTAGGCTGTAAAACTAAGAAAACAAAAACAAATTTGTGGTAAGCTATAAAATTGGCTTTTAAACTTAAATGATTCAAGTAATGTTTAGGATCGTTAATTGTGTTCTGTTGACCACCAGGGGGTGCTTAAATTATATCCATAGTAGTAATTTTGGATCTTAGGAATTAAGTAAAATTTGAAAAATACAAAGGAAATCTTGAGAATTGAAAACCTCAGTTCCCCTACACAATGCTTTCTATAGTAACAGAAGATAATCCCATGAAAATTATGCTAAAAGGGGAGGTGGCTATTGACTGATCAGGCACAGATTTGGAACTGCGTATTACTGAGCAGTGTTTGCTCGGTCCCTATTATATCACTTACAAAGTGAAAAGAAATTGTGTTTGTAGGGGTGTGTGTGTGTGTGTGTGTGTGTGTGTGTGTGTGTGTGTGTGTGTGTGAAGAGAGGGAAAATTGGAATTCAAAAGCAGAATGAAAAGATTTTCTGTTCTTGACCCAGGATAATGGATTTCTTGTTAATTGCTCAGCTTGAAGAGGAAATTTTAGTTTAGTAGGTGATGAGACCACAGGTATTACTATGAACCCTAGGTTAGAATTTTCTAAGGTCGCAATTTCCATTTTTTAAAGTTTGTGATAGACTTTAGTTTGACATGTCAAAATGACCACTGGTTAGGAGTGGTCAAGAAAAAAGAAAGGTCTTTTAATTTGTTTTGAATACATGTATAAAAGAATACTTATTTCCTGGTAAATAGTATAGCAAATCTTTTGGGAATTTTTTGTAGGCTTGAAGTCAAATACACTTTCATATGC
Source organism: Pteropus vampyrus (assembly GCF_000151845.1). NCBI lineage: Eukaryota > Metazoa > Chordata > Mammalia > Chiroptera > Pteropodidae > Pteropus > Pteropus vampyrus. The sequence continues at coordinate 15,385,642 of NW_011888783.1, read as the reverse complement.
ACATTAGATAAAAGTAGAGCAGTTATGGTTGCTCTCAAATAAGTTTTTGTTCCAAACTACAATCCTATTGTAGTACTTTAAGTCAGCATTTCCATTTGTGTGTATTTTCCTGAGGTCACCAGGCATAACTAATACACAGTGTAGCTAAATGTCTATTTGACTTGAGCAGTTGGATTTCTGCCAGATTGTTTTCAAGGGGGTATAAGAAGATTTGGCTACAACTCAAATCTCCCTAACATGGCTATGGTTTTTCTGGTTAATGTGGTGTCCACAATAAGACAACTTATTCAAGTTAATTCCATTGTGAGTCATAAATCAGCCAAATAACTATGAACTCTGGGTGAGAATTAAACAATCTCTAATTAAATAACAGAGCTGGAAAGAGAAATGTATTTCTATACTTAAATTCACAATCTAGGCTCAAACTTTGTCTATTCTTGTGATGGGTTTTTCATAAAACTCCTTTGTATACTGTTGTAAAATAGTTCTTGTATCAGACATTTAAGACAATGTATCAATTAGAATTCATCCATCCATCTTTCATTCAATCAACAAATATTTACTAGTACCTAAGATGTAACAGACATTGTGCTAGATTCTGGTAAAGTACTCAAAGATGAATCAAACATGTATCCAGATCTTAAAAATATTGTAGTCCCTGGGGATAAGACTTATAAATGGGACAATGACAAGGGCCATGAGAAGGGTACAGATTAAATACTGTGAGAGTTCGGAATAGAGAAAGATTATTTCTAGTTGATAAAATGTATAAAAACTTCATGAAAGACGAAGCTGTGCTTTGGGATATGGACAGGAATTAGGCAATCAGAAAAAAAGAAAGAGAGGGGGTGGTTAGGTAAGAGGGAAAAGCATGAAAATCCAGAAGAAAGAGGTGGGAAATTAAGAGAATTGCAGGTAGGACAAATTTGGCTGTAGCAAGGGCTTGTGGGAGGAGAGACTAGATACTTTCTATGTCTCTAGAGAGGTAGGTTGGGGACATATGTAGAGGGCCGACCTGTTACATTGATGCTTATTATGTTATCTGAACCCTACAAGTACTTGAAGCAACTAGGAATTAGATTCATTATGTAAAACTCTGATCTCAAATTTTTTTTATTGCTTTATTTTCCAGTAACAAAATTTTAAGTACCCACCAATATGGGTGCGCAAGTGGGTGTGTGTGTAGACATACATGTGCTATTGTAAACTAATAACTTAAAGCAAATATATCCTCAAGGTACAGTTTATCATTAATGATATAAATCCATATTTTAAAGTCTTCTTGATAATTTCTAATTTTTTGGTAAGGATTAGTTTAGTTCAAAAGCATATAATATAACCCATAAATCCAATTAACTTGGAACTTGACCATGTAAATAGCAGTAAGTTGCAATGAGCCAAATGAGGAAAGATGAGTCAACTGCATTGTCATCCACACCACACAGTGGAACTCTCTTTCTTCCCTCACAATAACTTGCACATAATGCATGTGATGCAGGATTTTCTAACATATGGACTGAGTAAAGGAATTGGTGTCAATCTGTATCGAAATTACTAATAATGCTTAATTTTCTCCTCACTTAGAAAAATGACTAATAACTATACATAGGAGTTCTACTTTTTCTTTTTACAGGACAATGAAATATGCACGGCCTACTTTGGAGATTGCTGGTATAGACAGTGGGAAACCAGGGCAAATATTTGTGTACTGGTATGGTCAGGAATCTGATGTCTCTATGTAGAATAGGTTGAAGGGATAGAGACTTAATTACAGCAGTCCTTCGTTCAAGCCCTACCCGCTTATTATTGAAATTGTGACTAAGTTCTAAGACTTCTTGTCTGAAGTTTGAGTGAGCCTCACTTTCAAGCAGATCCAGGAAATGTCACTCAAAACATCTGCTACCTTGGGAAAATGAAGCTAAACTTTAAAGAGGAATAGAAAAATACCATATAAAGAATATAAGGAGATGAAAAGGGTTAGCCCTAGAGTAGACCCCTTCACAACTTAGAAACCAAGCACAGTTAAAGAAAGAGTATTTTAAATATTTTGTTTTCTCTGAATATTGAGTGGAAGCATCATCTATAGAATACATAGCTTATCAAACATTGGACTTGACTGAATCCAAGGTTGAGGTTGGGGAGCTGTCATCGGCGACCTCCCTAGAACTTCTCCAATACAACAGGACATCTTTGAAAACACTAGTCAGAAAGAAATGTCTTCAAATCTTAGCATCTCTCACTACCTATGTGATTGGGGGAGGTTTAAATCTTTTTGGACTTTAGTTTCCTTCTCTATAAAATAGAGGTACTCTCTATATCACTCGGTTTGCAATCTTTTGGTTGAAATTGACAGAAAACTTAACTCAAATTGGCTTAAAGGGAATTTACTGGCTCTTTAATGGAAAAACCCAGCATCAGGGCGAGTTTCAGTGAAGGCTGATCTAGCAGTGCAAAACATGTCCCCAAGTTTCTCCATTTCTCCAGCCCCCATCTTGGATTCACACAGACTCCCCCTAGTAGTAGTAAAATGGCTTCAGAGGTTCTAGACATCACATAGCCCTACCTTTCCACCCAAGGAAAGAGTCTTGCACAAGTCTCACTGTCACTGGCCTGAATTGGGATACGTTCTCATCCATGAATCATTGCTGTGGCCAGGGAGATGGGGTGAGTGCAGGCCAGTCACAGGTCCCCCTGAACCTGAGTGGATTAACCCTCCAAACCTCATGGCTGAGTCGAATTCCCCCAACAAAAACTGATGTACAACGTGGAGGAGAGAGAAGGAGCTGGGCAGGTGACTCATACGTGTCTGCCTTTTATGGTCATTTTGAGGATGAAATAAAGCGCAGAGTGGACATTTAATAAATAGGGTTTTTCTTTCTCACTCCATGAGGATTATCTTCCTCAGTATTCTGTAAAAGCCAAATTTCCTCTGAAGGTAGAGACCCGAGTTTTGTGCCAACAAGTCCTTCACTTTAACTGAACGATCTCCTCTCAAACGTAAGAGCAATGCCCAACTCTTTTAACCTCATAGATAGTTGCTTCCCAGACTATCTACAGCCATGGTGGCATCACTGACATGACCTGTAGGAAACAAAAATTGTAATCAATTATTTTGTAAAGTGTGTTTTTCTACCATGCAATGCCAACTAAAGTTGGATTTTCCCCCCATTAAATTGGTTATTCATTTTGTCGTCATATATTTCAATTTCAAGATAAATGAAATCTCTTTCAAAATATATTATTAACATCAGGAAAATTATTTACTCTATGTTTCAGGATTTCGTGTTGAATCTCAACTGAGATTCCCAGTCTGGTTGTTTGTGATGAACCAGTAGGCTTTACAGGTGCATGCTTACATAAACAATATTCATGGGTGGGTAAGTGTTAATGATGTTATTAATTGGCTAACAGTCATAGGGCTTATCAGATGAATTTATCCTAGGGCCCCAAAAGACCTAGTCTCTGTAAAGAATTGCATTCTGAGAAAGAGTCCATCTGGAAAAAGTTATTAAAAAGAAATTGTAGTCTTTACTTGCATTTCACAAAGAATATTATAGAATATCCACCTTATACCACATGGGAAGGCCTTTTTAAAATTTTACCTTTTTCTGTTATGTCCCACAGTTGTTCTGGAGCAGAGCACTCTCACACTTCCCAAATTGCCTCCCACTCTTCAGTCTATCTGGCCTTTTCTGTGCTCTCTCCATCCCTATTTCCTGTTATACAGATTGCTCTCTGGTTTCTGTTTACTTTCCTTAACCTTCAACTGGTACTTAAATTCTTCATTCTACAAGGGATTCAGGAACTAGCCCAGCAAGTGAGAATCTTCTGTCTCTCAGTTCTAGTCTTTCTTTGCCCATTACCTTGATTCTGCACCCCCAAAAAGCTGAGAAATCTGGCCTTTTCATTAGAAGGTGAGATGGTAAGAAAGATGGCTGAGGCAAAATTCTAATAAATTTTGTCCCCAGCTTGAAAGGAGTGCTAGGAACTGTGTGAAATCCTTTGTATACATTTTCTCATTTGAACCTCATGGCAACTTTGTAGGTCGATCTTGGAATCCAAGACTTCCAACTCAGAACTCCAGTGCCTGGTTAACTAGAGCACACCACCTTTCTCTATAAAAAGGTCAAGCACATATTTTTATCACTGGCATATTCATATATATTGATGTAGTTTGCTCATTGAGGACCCTTATTGTAAAAGTTAGCTTAATACCATATACAAATATTTTGCTATTAAAAAAATTAAATTTAGAGTTGATGCTCTAATTTGAGTCTAGTTTAGAAATCAAACTAGTTTAGAAATCAAATTTATTTACTTGACAAAACATTTATTGATGATGATAATGTACCAAGAGCTCAGATATACAAAGGTATAAAATCCAATTAATAAAGCAAATATCATATATATCCAAAACATCTATTATGAACTCAATATTTTACCAAGTGCTTTGATAGAAATTTTCTGTATATGTTTTGGGAAGACCAAATGAAAAAGATTATATAATTGGGGTGGGGTTAAATTTTTAAAATTCTAGGGGAAGGGTAACCTGCAGCTTTTGCCCTCAGATATCTCTGGATAATGGTGGGAGACAGCTGGCTAAGCAGTAGAGGGAAGAGGAAGAAGGGGAAAAGGTCCTTAGAGCTGTCTGTCACTGGACCAATGGTGCCTCCAGAATGCCCATACATGGCTTGCCCAGGGATTACAAGGGGTCAAAAGATAATGGGTCCTTCAGCAGATGAGTGTCAGGATGAAATTTATTTTACTGGCAAGTGAGATTTTGAAATTCCCATCTGAGGTAGATTAAACAGCTGCCTGTTGAGTGTCCAGTGTATCCATGAGCAACTTCATTAACACTCTTTATTTTCTGAGCTTAGGTTAGCCCAATTCCTAGACTTTAAAAATGTTGTGCCTACTACCTCTTGAGCCTGAAGGGAAACTGGCTGTCTTAGGGTATGTCTTCCTGTGTTTCCTGTGTTTCCTCCAAGGAACAATACAAATTAGAGAAAGATAACCTCCAGAGACAGTGAAATCAAGTGCTAATCCTAACAATAAGAAAACACCCAGAATGAGAAAAAGCTGTCATATCCGGTCTTCACTTAGCATGGCCATCCTCTGTTCTCCGCTCCCTTTCAATCGTCAGTGCATTAGGTTAAGTTAGTCCCTCTAAACTGAAACTGTCTCTCTTTAGTCCAAAAAGCCTTCCCCACCCTAGCTGTGATGGGAAACATCAGGCTTTCAAACATTCAACATACATTTTTATCCCATTACTTAATGGAACAAAACAGCTAATTCCTTTCTCTAGCTTTTTTTTTTTTTTTTTTTTAAACAGTACAGTCTCTTCTCAGGGAAGAGCTGGTTTTGCTTATAATCAGGGTCAGACCAGGCATCTCTTGGTGAAGGAGTCAGGCTTGACAACATCCACTTTCTCCAGTCCTTCTCTCTCTCCCAGACACTCAAGACCTTAAAACTCCACACTTCTTTCCCTCCTGCAAAGTTGGGGGTTAGAGTTTGATTTAGCTGAAAATATTTAACGCCACTTCTTCTTTAGGGCCTCCTTTTAGTTTTCAAGTGTACAGTCTGTGGTAGTATAGGGATATGCTAATACAGATCAGATGCTTGATTAAAACAAAACAAAGAAATATATAATGATATATAACATATATACTTAAAAATATATGATTTTATTCAGCAGAGGTCGCGAACATTCACTTAAACAAATTCGACGTGAAGCCATCCCACCTAGAAGTAACTCATAGTTCCCTTAACTCCCAGAGAACTCTGTGCTTCAAATATGGGTCTGAATACATTTTACATTTTATTACAACTATTTGAATACTTATCTGCAAATATATAAAATATATTTGTGAATATACATGTTTGTGACTAATACACACACACATTCTATCTTTCTACCTACTAGATCCTTAGTTCACTAAAAGTAGGGTTCTGTTATGTTTTTCTTTATATTTCCCAGCACATAGATACCCAGCAAATGTCAACTGAATATATCAATGTAAAATAATAGCTAATACGGTGATTTCAAATAGGTTGCCGATGTGCTGGACCTTCCAGTGGGGACCATGCTAGGATACTGATAACATTCCAGTCAATAGTTTACACTGTCCTGCTCCATTTTGTCTATATTTTGGAGAAAGCAAATGGAAGGTTTTGTTTAACGCTTGTACTCACAGCATGGTGGCACGATAAAGGACTAAGGAGCACCAAGATGTAGGAAGGTTAATTATAACTGCTGAGTATTTGGCTTTTCCATGTTTAATTTGTTTGCAGTTCAGTAGAATAAGCTTTACAAAGTCAAGCCAGATTTTTTTTTCACACCATTTCCTGGAAAACCTTACTTTATGCTAAAAAGGTCTTTCTATATTCTATAACAAGTGGCCTTTTATATGGGTCTTTCTATATCTTATAACAAGTGGCCTTTTATATGCAGAGGACCAGAGACAATAGTTTTCCTTTCAAAAATTATTTTCAATTAGAAAAATACTATTTTTCTACGTATAACGATTACAAAAATATATATGCAAAAAGAAAAAGAGGAAAGAGTAACTACTGTTAATTAAACTACCAAAAAAACCCCACTCCCTTTCAATCTAATATTTTAGTTTATATACTTTCTTTTCTCTGACTCTATAGATGTGGCCCATGCAAGCATGGATTTTCCCCTTTCCCTGCCTCCTCAAATCCCAACAGCTACAACATGTTCGAACCATGTGACTTTACCCTCTGCCATAGTTGTTGAGTAGGTACATAGATGGACACTGACCCAAGCTGGGCCATTCAGAGTTACCCTGTCTCTGAGGATGAAACTGTAATGTTTAAGTTAGAGGCTGCTGGAAATAGCCTTTGGAATAAGGAACAGAAAATGGTCCAGACTGAGAGATATATAGGAAAAAAAAATGAGAAAGAGAGAGAGACAGACAGACAGACAGAGACAGAGAGAGACAGAAAGGGAGAGAGCAAGCGAGAGTGAACCGTGACAGCATCCAAGTGTCTGGTTCTAATTATTCTAAGACTTGGAAGGAGGTAAATTTTAAATTCTGTAGGTAGAATAGATGCTTGGTGTGCTGCCCAGATGCTCCCCATCAGGACTGAGGTACCTCTTCCCCCAGATGCCGGAATGTCTGTTGCTGATGGCTCATAGCTGAGTCACTTCCCAGGATTTGTCCTTGTACTAAAGGAGTTACTTGGACCGAGGTCACATACCCTCTCCACAGGCAGCCTACATCCAATGA
>NW_011888783.1:15375883-15378339 GCF_000151845.1 Pteropus vampyrus | reverse complement strand
TATCTTATAACAAGTGGCCTTTTATATGCAGAGGACCAGAGACAATAGTTTTCCTTTCAAAAATTATTTTCAATTAGAAAAATACTATTTTTCTACATATAACGATTACAAAAATATATATGCAAAAAGAAAAAGAGGAAAGAGTAACTACTGTTAATTAAACTACCAAAAAAACCCCACTCCCTTTCAATCTAATATTTTAGTTTATATACTTTCTTTTCTCTGACTCTATAGATGTGGCCCATGCAAGCATGGATTTTCCCCTTTCCCTGCCTCCTCAAATCCCAACAGCTACAACATGTTCGAACCATGTGACTTTACCCTCTGCCATAGTTGTTGAGTAGGTACATAGATGGACACTGACCCAAGCTGGGCCATTCAGAGTTACCCTGTCTCTGAGGATGAAACTGTAATGTTTAAGTTAGAGGCTGCTGGAAATAGCCTTTGGAATAAGGAACAGAAAATGGTCCAGACTGAGAGAGATATAGGAAAAAAAAAAATGAGAAAGAGAGAGAGACAGACAGACAGAGAGAGACAGAGAGAGACAGAAAGGGAGAGAGCAAGCGAGAGTGAACCGTGACAGCATCCAAGTGTCTGGTTCTAATTATTCTAAGACTTGGAAGGAGGTAAATTTTAAATTCTGTAGGTAGAATAGATGCTTGGTGTGCTGCCCAGATGCTCCCCATCAGGACTGAGGTACCTCTTCCCCCACATGCCGGAATGTCTGTTGCTGATGGCTCATAGCTGAGTCACTTCCCAGGATTTGTCCTTGTACTAAAGGAGTTACTTGGACCGAGGTCACATACCCTCTCCACAGGCAGCCTACATCCAATGATTGGTTGCTATATAGGTATAAAGGCCTGAGTTTCTTGCCTCAACTCCATGGCGTTGACTTTGGCATTGATTACAACTGCATCATAATTCAACTCAGTCCTCCTTTCCTCACTCCCTTACAGGTATTGAATCAAAGAGCTTTCTGCATGCAAATCCCTTTCTCTGTTTCCTAGGGAGCCTGACTTAAGACAGTGGGTGTGGCAAAGACATCTAAACAGCCCACATAATGCATTCTCTCTTTCTTCCTTTGTTAATATGGCTTATAATGTATCCTTGTAATAAATCACCATTATTTCTTAAGATAGCATAAGTGGCTTCTTGTTTTTTGCAACCAAGAGTTCTAACATATATCATTTTCTTATGATAAATTTCTAGAAGTAAAATTAATGTTACACAAGAGATACACATTTAAAGACTTTTGATCCCTATTGCCACATCATCCTTCAAAAACACTGCACCAGTTTACGTTCTTGTCAACAGTGTAATAAAGTAACCATCTCCCAGACTCTGCACAACACTGATATTATCCTTTTTAAATTCATTCATTCAACTAATGGTTATTGAGTGCCAACTATGTACCTGGCTATATCCTAAGGGCTGTGGATAACTCCCAGCTTGAATGGAGCTTGAATTCTAAGTGTGAAGAGACAGACAATTAACAAAATAAGTTGTATTTTGTACCAGAAGGTGGTACATGCTTCAGAAACATAAAACTGGTGGCGGCGGTGTGCGGGGAGGGTGGGGGCAGTGTGGAAGGAACAACCCATTTAAATACAGTGGTCAGGGAAGTCCTCACTGAGATGGTGACTTTTCAGCAAAGACTTGAAGAAGGTAAAGGAACAAGGCATGAGAATATCTGGGGGAAGAGAATTTCTGGCAGAGGAAACAGCAAGTTCATACAACAACCAGGCCAAAGACTGGAGTGGAGGGCGTAAGGCAGAGAGTGGGAGGAAGTGCAGATAGTGAGGTAATGGGGCACTGCTATATTCTCCTGATGATTGTGGCTTTCACTAGACCAGCTGGAGAGTCACTGGAGGAATTGAAGCAGAGGAATATGTTCTGACATGCTCAAAAGGCGCCCTCTGGTGCTCTGTTAAAAGACTACAGTGAAGGCAAAATAAAAAATGGGAAACGGGACTGACTGCCTATCTGGAACATCAAAACCTTCATTTCACTGTTGTTTCTTTTGCACTTGAACATTTTGTATATAAATTGGTTGCTTGCATTTCTTCTATTGGAAACAGTCTATTTTAAGATCTTTGCTGATGTTTCTATTAGCGTACCATTTTTAGAGTTTCGATGATATTAAGAATATAGCTCTTTGTCATATATGTCCTCAATTGTACTTTTAATTTAGTCCTGTTTATGATTTCTTTTTTAGATAGAGAAATTTTCAATTTTTATGAGGAAAGATTTAAAATAACTTTTCCTTTAGGGATTCTGTTTGTGATATAATACTTAGAAAGTATTTTGGCAAAATTATTTCTTCCATCTAGGTTTTTCTTATTTGCAAGCAATAGAAGCTGGCTCAAAGGGCAATTTATTATAATACTTGGGATTTAAATTGGAATCTGGAGGTAGGAGATTTAACCAGGCCACATGAGATTCTGGAACTGGGGACT
>NW_011888783.1:15363805-15375833 GCF_000151845.1 Pteropus vampyrus | reverse complement strand
CACTGGAGGAATTGAAGCAGAGGAATATGTTCTGACATGCTCAAAAGGCGCCCTCTGGTGCTCTGTTAAAAGACTACAGTGAAGGCAAAATAAAAAATGGGAAACGGGACTGACTGCCTATCTGGAACATCAAAACCTTTATTTCACTGTTGTTTCTTTTGCACTTGAACATTTTGTATATAAATTGGTTGCTTGCATTTCTTCTATTGGAAACAGCCTATTTTAAGATCTTTGCTGATGTTTCTATTAGCGTACCATTTTTAGAGTTTCGATGATATTAAGAATATAGCTCTTTGTCATATATGTCCTCAATTGTACTTTTAATTTAGTCCTGTTTATGATTTCTTTTTTAGATAGAGAAATTTTCAATTTTTATGAGGAAAGATTTAAAATAACTTTTCCTTTAGGGATTCTGTTTGTGATACAATACTTAGAAAGTATTTTGGCAAAATTATTTCTTCCATCTAGGTTTTTCTTATTTGCAAGCAATAGAAGCTGGCTCAAAGGGCAATTTATTATAATACTTGGGATTTAAATTGGAATCTGGAGGTAGGAGATTTAACCAGGCCACATGAGATTCTGGAACTGGGGACTGAAACCCTACCTGGAACCAAATCATCTTTCCTGTTTCTCTGAGCTTATCTGCTCTCTCCGTTCTGCTTCTCCCTGAGCATCTGCTTCATTCTGCTCTCTTCTCTGATAAACTGTTTATCCATACTGTGGCCACCCCAGTTCTAGCACCACTGACAAGGGACTGGAATCTCTGTGCCCCAATTTCGACTCATGGGAAAGAGAAACTAATTCACACAGTCCATCTAGTAGATTGGCCTATTCCCACCCATCCCACCCACACTTCCCCCCATAACAAATAAACTATGTCCAAGAGTGTTGGAGTCGCAAGCCATGAGGGGCTCATCTTGAGGGGGCATGTGAAGAAAGAGCAGTTCTCAAAGGGAATAGGGAACATGTATTGAGCATATACCATAAAAGAAGTGTAATCCACATTTATCTATTTTTATTTAAGTACTTTTATGGTTTAAAATTTCCCATACACCTGAAATTAATTTGGGGGTAAGTATGCTATAGAACTATCACTTTATTTTATTGTAAAAATTGTCTCCAAATTTGAAAGAAAAAAAAAGTCGAACTTGTACCAAAATTGTTATTGAAATGAGCCACATGTCTTCTATCTTCGATTGCTTAAAGTACTTTGATGACTATTGCTATTTAAATAATGTTTATCTGATTGTTGGAACATATAACCTCTTGGTTACATGTTTCATTGTTATTGTTGTTCCTTACTAATTAAAAAAACAAACAAACAAAAAAACAGGACAAGGCTAGAATCAGACAAACATAATCATTCTGCCTAGTGGTTCCCTGACATGAGGAGAATGGAAGCCACCAGGCCACCATGTTCAAGGAATCCTTGTCCAGACCTTTGGTGGAGAAACAGCTGAACTCAGAAAGGCATTATCAGTCAAATGACAGCCACATCTTTCCCAAACCTTTTTCCTGTGGGAAAGTAGTGTCTCCAAATGGAATAAATCACAGAGATTACTGAAGAAGCAAAAATTAGCCAAACAAATACAAAATCTGGCAAGTTTGATGTTAGTATTTATTTTTAGGGGGTTTATCATTTGCCCCACAAGATAATTAATTGTATCATGATTTTTTTTTTTTAAAACCAGACAATTAAATGTAGGCACATTATTTCTTTGATTCTCAATTTTTTCACTTGCTAAATGTCATTGTTGAACTAAAGGATTTCTACTGTTCTTATAAACAAAAATTCTGACGTACTGATTTACTAGTTTCCTGTTTAGAAATGTATTGGGCTACACGAAACCATTAACTAAATGCTGCATTTCCCCCAAGGCATTTCACATCCACTACGGCCAACAGCCCCAAAGACTAACTTACCAAAACACATCAAGACATTAGTGCATATTTAATAATTTCTCCAATAGGGGTGATTGTGGAGGAAGATTATCATCCCTTTTCCAAATCTTCATAGACTTTGTAGAGAACACTTTAAACAGCTTTTTCGAAGTAAAATTGACATATGACACACTGTAATATTTAAAATGTACACTTTGATACAATTAGACATATGTTTACACCCGTGAAACTATCACTACATTCAGGATAATAAACATATCCATCACCCCAATAGGTTTTCTCGTTGTTTGTAATTACTTCTAGCTGATCCCCCGGAAAACCACCAACTTCTTTTCTGCCACTGTAGATTAGTTGGCATTTTAAAGAATATTATATAAATTGAATCATATAAGGTATAACCTTTTTTGACTAGCTTCTTTATTTTTAGATTATTTAACATAATTATTTTAGATTCATCTATGTCATTGTGTGCATCAGTAGTTCACTCCTTTTTATTGCTTTTTATTTCATTGCATGGATCCTCCAATTTGTTTCTTCATTTACCTTTTGATGGACATTTAGGTTGTTTCCGAGTTTTGGCTATTACTTACAAAGTACTACGAAACATTTGTGTATAAGACTTAATATACACATGTGCTTTAATTTCTCTTGAGTAAATATTTAGGAGTAGAATGGTGGGGTCAGATGATAAATGCATTTTTAACTTTTTAAGAAATAGCCAAACTTTTGCAAAGTTGTTGTACAATTTTACATTTCCACCAACAGTGTGGGAGAACTATTCCTTCACATGCTCATTAGCACTTGGTATGGGCAGTCTTTTTAATTTTAGCCATTCTAATAGGAGTATGGAGGTATTTCAAAATTTCAAGTAAAGAGACATTATGAGGAAAAAAAGGTTGGTGCTGATCCATTCTAGGGAAGATGCCTGCTAGTTAATCTCATGCTCCCTGGATCCCTCAAACTGGTGAGCTTGGTTCTGCAGCTGATTTTATGATTCTACAAGCCACCCTATGTCTTCTAGTACATTTCCTTTATCTATGAGGTAGCCAGAATAAGCTCTGTTGCTTGTAACCAAAGACCTCCATCCACTGTAGGTGGCTCTTGTTTACCTCTGCCTGGCAGGCTTTCCCTCATCTGCTGGTAACAAATCCCACCCATCTCCTAACCACAGAATCTTTTCCTCTAGAGTCTATTGCTTCTAAACCAAGATCTAGTCCACTTATACTTTGGATATTCAAGCCAATAAAGACCCCTTTTTACTTAATCTAGTTTGAGCCAGGTTTTTGTAACTTATGACTGAAGTTGCCCTGTACCCGACCTTTCCCTTGTCGGTTCTATGTGCACGTACCCAGTGCCAAGTGTAAGGCCTGGGAATCAGGAGTGCTGAGTAAATAAACAAACCGCTACACTCTTAAAATCAAAGACATTTTTATAAATCTGTAAATGACAGAAAACTGGAAAAATTGCTTTCAGAGGCACAGCGGTTAAGCACACCTCTTCTGAAGCCGGACTATCTGGGTATGAATCCTAGGTCTGTCATTTATCGAGTCTGTGACTTTAGGAAGTTATTAATTTCTCTCTCTCTCAGCTTTTTCAATCCTAAAATGTGGATGATAATAGGACCTATCTCATAAAGTTGTAATGAGGACTAATTAGTTTATAAATAGCATTTAATGCCTGATACATGGAAGTATTTTTTTAGTTTTGTTTCGTTTTGATGCTGACAAGTTTTTGGATGCTGGAGTTAAGATTGAAACAGACTTTGATGTGCTATCAAGAAATGATATGCTAAAGCTTCGAGTACTAGTTGTAGGATCTTAGATGAAATGTGTACCCTCCCTGATTATCAGTTTTTTACTATTTAATCAGGCATATATAAAGTTCCATGCTCTGGCTCAAATAATTGAACACAAGATGGTTTAACAGAAGCTGACCATGAGTTTATTTTGAGCTAGTAAAATGGCAAGGCTATCATAAAACATTCAAAGATTAGACTGCGTTTTGGGGGCTCAGTGTAAGGACTTGCTCTTTACCCATGAGAGCTGTCTGGTGATGGAGAAGGCTGCCTTGCACAGCTGCAAGCCCCTGATCCCTAGAGAAACAAGTGAGTTTTAAGGACACATTAACAAAGAATGCTAAATGTGAGAGGGATGGATCATACGTACATGACTACTCTGTTTCATATTACATTCTAAAAATACATGTGTATTTTTTGAAGATTTTGTTTTTTAGATTTAAAGAAGGTTAAACAAACACTAGACCAATGAATTGCAACTTTTGGTAAGTATAAGCAGCTGCACATGTTGGCTGCCTTTTGCTCGAAAGGCCCAATCTAGGGGCCCCCAGGTACCAGTCATCTCCCGAGCATACAAAAGACACCATCACTCTCCAGAGATTCCAAGGGTCTGAAGAGCTGTGTGTCAGAAACTGGAGACAAAGACCAAATATGTATTTCTAATTATGCCACAATGCTCCTTTAAAGAGTGTTTAAAATGCCTTAACAGTAGGTGCTAACTGGTGTTAAAAAGAATCAACAGATCAAAATGGAGTCACTTGTGCTAAGTCCTATGTCAGTAAACCAAGACCTAATACATAACCTAATTACAGTTTCATCCTCTCCCAGGAATGTAACCCATAACCAGCCAAGCTAAAATTACCTGGTCAGCACTGGTGAGGTAATCCCCAACAAGACCCCGCCTGTCCCCCATAGGTAGCTTACCTAAGCCTGAAACCCACTCTTTGCTAAGAAACTTCCTTTTTCCACCCCCTCTCTGCCTTTAAAAACCTTCCCTTTTCTGTAGCTCCTGAAAACTCATTTCTATTTGCTAGATGAGATGCTGCTCGATTTATGAATCATTGAATAAAGCCAAATTGATCTTTAAATTTACTTAGTTGATTTTTTTCAACACTAGTTAATCTCCTTTTGAGGATCTCAAAGCAATTTACCAATACCCCTTCTCTGAGTATCAAATAGGAGTCTTCTAGTCTTTAAAAGCACACTGATTCTTTCCAGTTCTTTGAGTAGTCAGCACTGATTAATTCACTCGAAAGTAGTCTCAAAGAGGCAATATACTGATTCAATTTATGCTTTAACTTTGTTGACTCTTCGATGGAAACAGAGACTAATCAAAGGGTTCTGAGTCAGACAATAGAAGACCAGAATTTAAAGACCGTCAATCAAATAGCTGACTATTTCATAGTAATTAAAATTTTTCTGCTATTGGGTTTGCATTCTTTGTATGGTTATAAATACTAGGCAGCTTAACTAACACTGACAATCCCCGAGTCTGGGGGTCCTCTACGTGGCCCTGAAGAGCAGCATAACCATCACCTGGGAACCTGATAGAAATGCACATCCTCAGCCCACCTGAGAACTACTGAGTCAGAAACTCTGGGGTGGGGCTCAGCAACCTGTGTTTTAACAAGCCCTCCAGGTGGTTCTGATGCTCAATACAGTTGGAGAATCACTGCCTTGGATGCCCGCCCCACCGCCCTCATCGTGGGGAATTGGATGTAATTGACACACACTCTCAACTCCAATCACATGTATATCTGGATCTAGGTGGCATTTACATGGATGCAGACATTTATAAAATCTCTCCAAGTTCTACACTTAAGATTTGTGTGTTTTACTAAATTTAATTAAACTTAGATTTTAAAAAAATTACAGCTAGATTATATTTCTAAGAAAAGTGGTTGGGGCTGGGCTCACCTCTATGATGGTCAGAGCCAGGGAACTTGGCCTCAGTAACAGTGTTCGCTAACCAGTGATCTCTAACTTGACCTGATGGGCCCTGGGCCATCGCACAGTAACAATAGACAGGGAGGCTCGTCTGCAGCAACCGCAAAGGGACTCATGGATGTCATTTAGCAGTGACTTAGTCCCCAAGCAACAACCTCAACTTGTTCGATGTCATCCTGGGCATGTCTCCAAGACATGAAGGCACAGTGAGCCTCTGAGACACCTGACAGCAGATGGGAGGAAGTACTGGTCCTTCATATTGGAAGAAGGAAGCAGCAGAAATCTAGGAAACAGTGATAAAACTCAGCCGATCTGGGCTGTACATACAAGTCTTGTGCAAGACAGGAGTCGTGGCCAAAAAGCCGCAAGTCACACAAGCGACGAGAACAGACCTGCTGAGCTGACCTCCCTTCTGCTGACAGGAGTATGAGAGGGTAGGAAGGATGTAGGGACCACCGAGGACCCTGTGGGCCCACAGCCTATCGTGACGTCTGTCCTCCGGCCTGGCCATCAGGGTGAGGTGCAGATCCGAGAGCCACGGTGTCAACTCTGCACTCAGTCTCAGAACCACAGAATTCCTCTGCCTCAGCCCCAAGGTATCTCGTATGTATTGAAATGAAAACACACTCACCCAGCTTCCAGTTTCCCATCCCGACACACCAAGAACTGCCTTCTTAATTAGCCACACCTTCTTCACTCTTATTTAGAGAACCCACGCTAGACTTTGCACCTGGGCCCACTTTTGCTAATCCCCACACTGCTGGGAAATGTGAGCCTTGCACAGAGAAGGCTCAGGGAGGGAGAGGTAGAAGAAAATCTGCACCAGCAGGTGGACCCAGAGTCCACACTCTGCCAAGCTGGTGGGTCCAGGGCCTGCTGTGCTCCCAGCCACTGCTAAGTCCCCTGTGCTGCTTATGTATCTCTGGGCTCCTTGTTCTGTCAAAGGTGACTTTTTTTCTCCTTCAAGTACAGGTTTTCCCTGCTATCCAAAAGTAGAACATTCCTATGAAACCTTCCGTAAGGCAAAATGATGAAAAATGAAGAAGCAATTACCATTAATTTACATTTAAAAATTTCGAGGGTTCCCAGACCCCTAAAATAACCTACCAAATCATACCAAATAACACACAAAACCTAAAATAACACTAACATATAGTAAAAACAGAACAACGCCACTCTTGCTGCTTGGGGTACACGCTGCCTATATCAGGGCTCGCTGAAAAACAAACGCTAAGCTGAATGCTGTTTTTGCTTTTGGCCTCTTTCATCAAAGTGAAAATCCTCTCCATTAGTGAAAACAGGTACTAATGCAGGTTTTTCCTAAAAGCAAATTGAGGTAATGCAAACTTTCAAAAAACAGGAAATACCTGTCCTCCCTACAAGTTATTTTTCAGACTACCCTTGCCCAGTCTAAATGGAAGCAAATTTAAAATCATTCTTATCTAAATCAATGAATTTTCCCTTCATTTCCCAGACCATTTCAGGTTGGGGAGCAGGCCTCAGCATTTGGGTTCCACCTCCTACCCAGTTTTGCTTCTGAGGTTTTGATTGCACAGGTCTCACTATGGTGGATGCTTCTTACATCCTTTGGCTATCCAGCATCCATACATTATTTCCACGTTGGATGGGTTTTCCATTGCATAAGTCTTGATGGAGAAAGGCCTCCCACTACAGAACCTGAATCAGACAGGTAACCCCTTTCTCTGTCTCCTGGGAGTTAGTCTGGGCAGCTGGGGACCTGAGCCCAGCCCATCAGATGTGGCCAACTGCAACTTTAACTCTCGAGTAATAATGCAAAGATGAAAAGACCATTGAGAAATCATTCACCGGGACAACAGTGCAGTCTGAGTTAGTGTTCCAGGGTAGCAGAACTAATGGCGGCTTCCCATTGTCCTAAAGTGTGACCTTGTCGGCTAACTGCCCAACGCCAGTTTCTGTTCTTGGTTTCCTCTGACCGCTTTAGTGCTTGCCAGTTTGCTCTCCCCTTCTGAGAGACTTGAGCTCCTTTCCTCAGATCCCAGGGACACCAATCATCACTGCGACCCTGTGTGGGTTGCTGGTCCAGGTTGTGCAGGAACTGGCTTTCCTGGTGATTCCTGCACACCTTCTGCTTGTCTGCCGAGAGCCAGCATTCAGTTTATTTTTTGTTAGCTATCTGATTTCTTGGTTACAAACTAAAAAAAAAATAAAAAAGTTTAGCAACTTGATGTGACTGGTCACACCAAGGAACAACGCAGGAAAAACAAAGACAGCTCCAGAGGCTCCATGCCTAGACTCTTGTCTCTCTCCCTCCTCAATTTTCTCTCTCCTAAGCACCAGCTTCTGCTGTTTACAAGGTGTTTTTGGCATCTTTTCCATCTCTTAGGAGATTTGCCCACCTCTATCCTCTTCTTCCCAAGTGACATTTGCCTCAGAGGAAACCTCAAAGTACATAATAGCAATGAGGAAGAATGGCCCAGTCCCTAAGCTGTTATCCTGTCTTTACTGGTGTCCCCTGAGGTCTTGTCTCTCTCGAAGGCTAGAGCCACCTGTCCTTCGGTTACCGTACATGGGCTTCTGCAATTGATGTTGGTGAGTCTTACCTCAGGTCCTCTGACCCCACTGTCCTGACCCTACAGCCCTTCCAGGCTCCCAAGTCTCCCAGCACTTCGGTGCCCCTCCTTTGGGGTCCAGGACCTTTTAGCTGCACTTCTTCTCCCATTCTGGAGGGTCTGGGCCTCTGTGAAGCTGCCCTGGGACACATCCATCCAGTGGAGCGCTCTTATCCACTGCCAATCCACCTCCTGGGGGACATGTTGTCTTGGCACCATTCCAAACACAGGGCATCTCTGTAGCTTGCTACTTTCTTTGCCATGTACTGGAAAGCAGGAAACAAGCCCCTTTGCCTTGAGTGTCTCCGAACCTATCTGCTGGTCATCATCACTCCCTTATATCAAAATTTTCACCCTAAAGTGGGGGTCAAGGAATAGGCTTTCAAATCTGAAAAGTGTTCAGTGTAATATGTAATATCTCTATCCCCTCAAATCTCTCCAAGCTCCTCCCCAGCCCAGGAAGCATGACCTGTATGTCACATTCTGCAATTTCTCTTCTTCATGGTTCTTGGTACACTTTGTGATTAGTTTTCCAAGCTTAATTCTTAGGAGGCATAGCAAGAATGCCTTGTCTCATTCAAGAAACAAGTTCTTACAGTAGGAAGCCCAGCTTCTCGTTACTATTTGTTTATTTTTTTTACCACAGGGTTTAAAATGTGTCTTGAAAGCCAGCGTTGAGCTGTAACTCCTTTGTTCTAGACCGTCTCCATTGCTCCCCTGTAGGTCATATGCCTAAGAAACTCTCGTTACTTGATGGTTAGGGTAAGAGGATAGGGCAAAGAAATAAAAATTGTATAATTTAATATTAAAACATTACCCCATTACAGAATCCTAGCTCTATCACTTCCTAACTGTGTGCTGTTGGGAAATTATCTGCTCAGTGCCTCAGTGTTTTAACTTACAAACAAGAAATAAATAGAACCTGATTCATGAGTTTGTTGCAAAGATTAAATGAGATAATTTATTTAAAGTCTTCAGTGTAATATGTAGCACAGAGTTCTTGCTTTTGTAGACACACCGTTATATCCCGATACTCCATTAAAAAAGGATTATTCATGGATATTTGGTGCAATAGCATTTTATCTGCCCAGCTTTTTACAGTTATAGCCAACAAAACAAGAGAAAAGAAAAAACCTCCAACTATGTAAGCCCTTGAATATTTTAATGTTAAACTAAAGTGACCTGGTAAAATAAACTGATTGTGAATCAATTTCAAATTTTCTACAAGAAACTTTTCCCTTCACTTTAAAAATATTTTCACCTACCACTAGGTGGTGTTCTGTCCAATTAATTCAAAAGTAAAATTTTCTTTTTGACTCCTATTTCAGAAGGAAATAGACTGAAAAGAAGACATGTTACCAGCTGCATTTCAGTCTTAATATTTACTTTCCGACCAATTGCAATTTTCTAAATCAGCAATGCTAAAAACGAAGACTTTGCTTTCCTCAAGTGTTCTATTTGTCTAAAATAAAATTATAATGGGTAGGTCTTTCTTTTTCTCCCCTTAAAAGGACTTAGAGAACAGAATGGTGCAGGAGGTGAGCCCTAATGTTTGCCTGATTGAGAAATCACTTTGCATTTATAATTCTTGTAACTTTCTTTTAAAATAAATATTTCATATTAAAAAATCAATTTTTTGTAAACTGAAGATAGACTTTTTAACTTTCTTATTTAATAGTGCATACCGCTCCTATCCTAGACATACTAGGTCTTCTGCAAATTCATTACAAAAAATATTTTGTTAAAAAATGAAATTATGAATCACTTATGAAAGTACTCCCAGCTAGAACTATTTAAGTAAAATAAATACATTTTTTCTCACATTAGAAATGGTAAAATAGGCTTTTACGTATCAACCCAAAGCTTCTCATTCTCTCTACATTCAACCTAGGCTTGCACTCTAATTGTGCTTCCCGGATCTCCGACCTTGGGCAAAGCCCCTTTACTTCTCGAAACCGAGGCTTCCTCACCTGTAATACCAACATGTGCTTCTCAGCATTATGAACAGATATTTTTTTAATGTCAAATTTTTGGTACAGAATGTTTGAAAAGTTGCAGCTATGAAGTACAAGGGCATTCTTTTTTTTCCAGATTCATTGACATTTCTGCTCAAAAACTAAGTAACATACAGGAGTTGTGCAGGATATCTTCCCTCTGCTTTCTTTCCTCATCTCCAGGTTGAATATCCACCCATTTCCATCTTATTTCCTGCCCTGGATGGGGTTGACTTGGATAGAGTGCTCGAACAGGTTCCTTTGTCCTCTGGCTTCTGGTTGAGTTTGGCCAGTGGACAGGAGATTGGAGGGAGGGTGGGGAAAGAGGTTGGAAATGGTTCGTCCAGGTCCCTTCCTGTGGGTTCCTTGTGGGCTGGCTGTGGCTCTCAACCGGATGTTGCAGGATCTGCAGGGCAGACTCTCTACACAGCTCTCTCTCCCTCTGGGTTTCAGTAACTGCTCACTCCCCTACCCCACTAGAACTGGCCCCAGTTACTGAACTTGTGGAATGCTTATGCTCTGCTCACCCTTTCATTATAGTCCCTCTATTAAATTCTCATAATTTAAGTGCACCATCAATTTTCTGCTGGATACCTTCGATCCAGGAGTTAAGCTAATGTGGGGGCCACCACAAGAAATATCCTTAGACTATTCATTACCTGGGGCCTCTGTATTCTCCAGAAATCTTGATGATACTTGATCTGAACCCAAATTCAAGGGTCTATATGAATTTTAAAGCCTCCCCACCACTCCCACTCACTCTGTTCTGCAGCTTTCTGTGCTCCTGTGTCTAGGTGTTCCTCTTGGCTGAGCCGAGGACCAAACTCAGACATGAAGCTCCATCCCCTCTCCACTGTCCTAAGACCTCTGAGCACAGTCACAAATTTGTGATGATCCGTGACTTTGATGAAGAGTAGGGGTGACACGGCAGGCACCTGATAGCATTCCACCCAGACTTCGGCCATCTTTACTGCCTCCCCAAACCTGTTTCCCTCCCAAATGAGCCCCCATTATCTGTCATCTCATGTCATCCAACTCCTTCACTCCCACTATTTCTGATTGGAGAACCCATGACAGCTCAGTCTGCTTTCTCCGGTCCCTTCTTCTGAATGCCATAGAACAAAATCATCTCCTCTTGTCACCCTTGGAGAAAACAAACAGGCTCAGTAAAGTCTTGAAATCACCCAATGCACTGTACATTTGTGCTAACTCCTTTCCTAACCTCACTGACAATTATACCCCTAAGATCCCACAGCAGACGCTGGAGAGTGCACAGTTTGAGAGCAGTTGGCAAGAAACAAACTAAACTTTGGGAACCAAGCATGTACCCCAGGACTCTACTTAATGAGTCTACATGCTTGGGGGACTTGGGGCTTTCCCTTCTGTGTACCCAACAGCCACTTTCACACAGTTTAAAGAGCTCATCTAAATTGGTAATTAAATACCCTCCCTCTCTCCAGATGAGCAAAGAACAAAATTTTTGTTCAAAATATGAGCCGCTGCCTAGAGGCGGTGGCCACTTTGCCTGGGTCCTTTCCTCTTGGAGGCTGGTGGTGAGGTCATGGTGATCATCGGTGACTACAGACCCAGAGCATGCAGGCCCAGCCAATGGCCAATGGCAACCGCATCTGGTTAAGGAGTCCAAAGAGCACTAAGGAGGTATGGCAGCTAAGAGGCCACAGTGACTTGCGGATGGGCACTGGTCTCCTCAGCCTTTCCGGGGCTGGACTGTGCTATGCTGCTGCATTGTCCCTGCACCAGCTTTGCCCCAGTCACCCACAGGGAAAGCTGAGACCAGG